>NW_022146636.1:22939-45267 GCF_002938485.1 Sitophilus oryzae | reverse complement strand
AAAGCCAAAAGTTGTATCTAAAAAGAAAGATGTTACGAAAATTTAGTAAATCCTTGCTCAAGTCTGCGAGAGAGGAAGCTTTCTCTTCGTGATCTAAGTAACAGTTAAGAGTGGATATACCTGTAACTAAAAATATTATCAATATATCAATGACAGAATGTTGGCCGAAAACATATCCAGCCAATGCGGCGTCAATAGGGTTTTTATCAAAGGTAAACTTTTTTTGTGTGGATAAATCAATTACCTGAAGATTATGATACATAATTCTTATTTAGGCGCAAAGAAAATATAAAACCGCTAGCTGACAGAAATTCAAGAAAAAATCGCTGACAATTCGACAAAATCTAAATTATCCTGGATATAAAATGATTGGAATAAGGTCATAGTTTTAAGCGATGGCGTCTAAATTTTGATAGTTTGCTTGGAGATCATCGAAAACGAATAATAGAAAATAAAGCAGAAGAATTGCATAAAGATTTCTTAAAGAGGGTTGTTAAATTCACTAAGGGGATTATGGTTTGCATGTCAGCAAGAGGTTTTGGCAAATTAAATTTTAATAGTATCGGCTCCACTGTTGAACCGCCTACAAAATAATATCAACAGTATTCGTGAGACCTCTACTTTGTGCCTTAGGTGCTCAAGAATTGTTTCCAACGAAGGGACATTAATTTTCCAACAAGATGGAGCATCCTGCCATTCAGCAAGATCAACTAAAAATTGGTTCGGTAATAATAATATAAAAGTTCTACCCCATCCTTCAAGTAGTCCGGACTTCAATGTTATAGAAACTGTGTGGCATAAAATGAAGCAATATTTAAGAAACCACCCTCAACGAACAATTTTTGATTTGCGTACAAAACTGCAGGAAATTTGGGATAATTGTTGTCCTCAAATGTGCCAATATTTGGTAAACACAATGCCATTAAGAGTTCAGGCAATTGTTAAGGCGAAAGGTGATGTAACTCCGTATTAAACAAATTTCTTGTTGTGCTGTCCCAATATATAGTTGTTAGCAAATAAGGCTTGATTTTGTCAAAATAAGTGATTTGTTTGCAAAAGTTGTTTTTTGTCTATTATCAAAAGTGATTTGTTTGCAAAGTTATAAAAATATAGTAAAATTGTCTAGATCATATTGTAATCTTTGAATTTAGAATAATAAACAAAATAAATTGAGTCGTTTTAACAAATTACTATTTTTATTGCAAAAAAAGACCTTGTCCCAACATATAGTTGTTAGGGCTCGTAAAATGTTTTACATTTACGCTGCTATGACGTTGGAGCCGTAGTAAGGCAGGTTCGAATCCTAGTCAAGTCGACTTTTTTAATCGTTTTTTTTTAATTTTTACATATTTTTACATATATATTTTTACTTTTTACATATCATTTATATTTTTATTTTTATTATTATTGATTAATACAATTTTTAGTAATGTGTTACTTCATTTTTTTTAAATTACTTATACGCGCATTCAAAATTTCAGCTAAATAGGAAAAAAAGTTTATAATAATATAGTGTCTAATGTTGTATAGATAATGAATGGTACGGAACCCTTCGTGCGCGAGTCCGACTCGCACTTGACCAATTTTTTAAGCTACCTATGTGTTCATTTGTGTTCAAGTTTACTTTCTCATGATTGAGAAATCTTTGATTCTCAATAATTTAATATTATTTTCATTTGAAACACAATTTTTTATCGGTTTTACTTTGAAGAACCATCCCTTGCTAACTATGCACCACCTGGTATGTGTTATTAATTACGTAAATAGAATTTTACTTAAACATCTCTTGTTAGCCCATGTCTAATGATTAATTTGGTAAATTAACCGAAAAGGTAAATATGTTATCTCATTAATTCGAAATTTCTAATTTTATCTTCCTTCAACGGTCCCCCATCACATTAAATTTTAAGCGAACCTGTAACAGATTTTAAACGAGCAAATTTTCCCTGTTTTCAATTTCGATTCGCAAATCCAGCGCTATCTAAATCTGCTTAAGCCGCCCCCACGGTGTTAGAGAGTATTTAGGTTATATGTCAGTTCGAAAAAATAAATTCGTCTGTACATAAAATCTACTCTTAAAGGATCGCTTTCCGTCATCGTCGTCTCAGTTATTTTATTTTTATCGCTTCTCTGAACATTTTACGACCGACACTATCGACTATTATGGCTCAATTGCAGATTCAATTCCACATAATTTTATATTTACATATATTTCACATATTAAAATTGAAATACCTACTAAAACATTACACAGTATGTCCCCGGATGTATATTTGTATGTTGCACACAGATTATCCATTCGGAATTAATCGGGTCTGCTGCGATTCGGAGGTATGTAAGTTATACTCGGGAGAGCACATCCATGGATAAAGCGAGTGCAACATACAGAATTGTAACATATTATATGTATATGCCAGATTAATTTTGGCGCTTATAGGAAAAATTGCTTGTAGGAAATATATATATGCGCTATATATATGCGCTTATAGGAAAAGCTAACACGAATTAGTTAAGTTGTTCTTTGCGATTGTTCTTTTAATGATTACAAATAATTGAGAATTGAGATTGCATGCCAAATTTTTAGATGACTTTTGTCTTAAATTATTAGTTATACCTCTTTGTGTAACGTTAAGGTGCGTATTTATTATCCGAACGAACGAACGAACGAGCGAGCGAACGAATGGAATTCGGTATATTTGGACGGTGGACCGAACGCATGCGGTCGTTCGTTTGTTCGTTCGCTCGGCCATCCGTTTCGAATCGGTACATCAAAGGCGTTCGCAAACGAATGGGTTAAGGTGTTTTCGTTTGGTTCTAAAATCCGGTCCCGTCCATACTACTACCGAACGAACGAATAAACATTCGTTCGTTCGTGCGGATAGTAAATACGCATCTTTAAATGGCAACGGTCAACACGCTAAAAAAATAAATCTTGGGGCTTTGGATACAAGTGGAAATGTTCGTTTTATTCTCCAAGATTCTTTGGTAAGTGATTGGAGCTTTTCAGGCCATTCCTGTCCGAGAAAAAATTCGTTACTAAACTTGATATTAATTGTTATTTAAGCTTTTGCCTCTTTTTAGGTAAATTCAAAGGTAGATTTAAATAAAAATACAATTCCTTCTTCACCCACCCTATTATACATAAAAAAAAGTAATTAATTAGAATATGATTATTGTTTATGGTTCAGGTGCGATTTGAGGGAGCATCTAAAATTGATTTTTTCTGCATATGGATATCTAAATCAATTTGCATTAAAAATATATCTCAAAAACTTTTTTGTGATGCCAAAAAAAATCTAAACCAATTTAAACATTTAATTTGACATTTGTGTCAACGGGGAGTTTTTGCATACTATATGATTATAATAGCAGTAAGAATGTATGTAAATAATATATCAAAAAACGTATTGACTAGTGAAAATAATAAAAAAAAATTGATGCTACATCAAAGCGTACTAGAATTATCTTTATCTGGGAATAGTATAAGGAGGAAACAAACTTTATACACTGTTGGAGGAATGAAACGGAACACTCAATTTTTTTTAGTTTTGTTTTCAGGCTAATTTGATCAAAAACGAAAACAAACGTGCAGAAGCGGTTGTTAGTATTAAAAAGGAAATTTACTTTAGAATGGACATATTTAATATTTTTTAACGCAGAAAAAGTCGTCTTTTTTACACCCTGTATAAGGCAGGACCCTTCAAATTGTAGAAAAATTACCTAAAAGATAAGTACATTTTAGAGTATTGTAAAAAAATTATATACCTATTAGATAAGTACATTTTTGAGTACATTTCCATTCTAATATTGAGAATCTAAAAAACCCACAGCAAATAATGTTTTAAAAAATCGTGATTTTAATAGATTTTTGATAAAAAAAATAATAAACATAATTATTCATAATAACGCCAACACTATACTTAACTAAACTACAATTTACAATTTGAGCGTTTATATTTTAATCATCTGCTGATGATGCTAACGTTTAATGATGCAAATTAAGGTGTTACTTTTTACCACACTGTCTAATACAGAAATACAAAATTCAGATTTTTAGTATTTGGAGCAATTATTATTAATAAATTTAATTGATCCTCTTTAACAAATATTTAAACATTTTTATTTTTTAATGAAATAAACGAACTATATCGACAATATTAGTATATGTGCTCTTTAAAAATAATCTAAAATGTCAATATTCCATGGGTATATTGATAAATGAGGTCTAAAAGTATAAAAAAATGCATTTTTACGAAAACTTGAAGAGTTACGTATAAAATAGTACAATGCAATTTGATAGACAATTAAATTGTGTATCTGATTCTCGAAAAATATACAGGGTATTCTATATAAATTAAACAAGTTATTGCCGTTTAAAGCTAATAATTATTTAAAATAAAATTTTAGACACTCTGTATAAGGTCGTATAATTTTTATTATTGTAACATTAGCAAATTTAGTAAATAGAAAAACTTCAGTACAATATTTCGTTTTAAAAACTTAAATACGCCTAGAGAAATGAAGCATTAAAATTATTACTGTATTTTGACAAAAATTTAAATATTTCAAAAACGGTAAGATTAAAATGCGGTAAACCTTAATTAAATTTACCTTTAATTTAATCCTAGAAACTAAAAATATAATAATATATAGGGTGTTCCATTTAAAAAAAATACAACTTTGATATTTTTTATTTATTTGGGACACTCTGTATCTTGTAAAAATATTTTGAAATTGTAACTCTAATAGTCCTTCAACGAACCCAAAACTTACAATTTGCAAAAATCTAGTCGTTTAGCTACAATACTCCGTGTCGTATGTGGTGAATAACCCTGTAGAACCACCGTACAGTCTATGAATGTAGAATGTAGAATGTTTAGGAGGGGAGTTAATCACCGCGACCTATAGATCTATTGTGTGTTCCCCTTTCTTGAGTTATAAAGAGTCATAATAATTGATCATACAGTCTCAGGGCTTTAACAAAAGCCAGTATCTGAGACGGCTCCACAGAGGCTAGCTCTCCATCCTCGACATCAGACGTACCAAAGTTCATGGCACGAATTGTCGTCGTCTCGGCGCACTCAGTGATAAGGTGTTCTGGTGTTTCCCCATTTTCTCCACAAAATCTGCATTCGCCGTTGTTTCTCAGCTTCAGACTACTGAGGTGTTCGTTGAGGAGACAGTGTCCTGTTAGAAATCCCGTGGCAGTCCGAAGATTGTTTTTACTTAAATCAAGGAACCTTTGATTTTTCTCGGTCGTAAGTTCTGAAGGAACTTTTTCGAGTGTCTTAGACCGTTCGAGTACACCCATTCCAAGTTACGGATGGAGTCTTCCAGATTCTTCAGTTCTCCGCTTTCAGTTGTTTTTTTTTTTGTAAAACAGAACGGTTCTGGTCCAGTTAGTGGAGTGTTCGCTCCTTTTCTAGCTAGATCATTTGCTTTTTCATTGCCTTCTATCCTTTGGTGAGCAGGTACCCAGAGTAGGAGGACTTTGATAGATGGATAAGAGTCTATGATAAAACTATATTTAAAAAAAAATTAGGCTAGAAAATTTACAACAATTTTTTTAATGAATTTGACGCATTTCTTGCCGAAATCTGAAACAAATATTTTAGTGTATTTCAGTGTCTCTTCTTTTCGCCTGTAGGAGTTTGCAATGAAGTGGATACTCCACCTGAATAATAGTAGATACCTATCGTAATAAACTATTACAGTTTAATTAAGTAATTAAAGGGAAACATAAACTCTGAATTAATTAATTCAATAACGGCCAATCAAAATTTTAACCGGTTGTTAACAGCTAAGAGCAGATTATGATATATTCACAGGTCGTATCACAGCCTCCAAAACTGACCATTACATGAGTTCTATTTGAAGAAAATGCCCTCCCGTATATTATTATAGGGTTGTATATGAGTCGTAACATGTGGAAGCAAAAGCAGGGGCATCAATTATTAATTTATTCATAAAATGCTCGCTTGCGGCAAAGTTTACAGAGCAATAATGTAGAATCAGGATAAAGATAATGAGACAGAGAGAGAGAGAGAGAGTTATAAATTTTAGACCCATCAACCACCAGGGTTTTTTAGAGTCTTTTTAGAATTGTGTGGGTTAGAAAAAAGTTAGTAGGTTGTAATGCTGAATGTATTATAGAGAATTTATAATTTGTCGATTAAATTGGTATGCGTTAGAAAGGTAATTATTTTATCAGTGTTTTTGTATTTTGGAGATTCGCTTAAGTTGTTGGTTATGTTTAGATTTTACCGGATGTGAAAGTATAGGTTACAAGTTGTTAAGATGTGATTGTCAATGTAATGCTACAGTTAGTGCAATTAGGAGAATTTCCCCTTTTAAGAGGTGCTCATGGGTTAACTTAGTATGTCCTATGCGAAGTCTAGTCATTATGATCAGTTTTTTCCTGGATATATCAGACAGCTTAGTCTTTTGATAGAATCTGTTCTTCGTATAATTTATTATCGTTTATTTAGATCCCACCCCAGTTGATCCAGACTTTTGAACAATTCTGCGTTCAAATTCAATCAAGTCTGCGTTCAAATTCTTTTTCCAAAAGTTCTGATTAATAGAAAGACGTCTCATTAATAGAAAATTCGTTGTATTTCTCGCCAGGTGGTCAGCTTTTTCGTTTCCAGGAATGCTCTTGTGAGAAGCAATCCACATCAAAGTAAGTAAGCATCCCTTTGATGTTATTCTGTACAAATTTTCATTTACTGCTCTACCCAAAGGGTAAGGGGGTAGAACGAATTTATTGTATTTATAAAGATAGTATATATTAAGAAGACTATAATAAATATATTGTTTTATAAGGAGTATAAATGACATGGATTTTTACTCCGAATAGAACATGCTATTTTTTTCAAACGTCACGAGGTGACGAATCATTTTTTAAACTATTTCAAACGTTCCAAATAGTATAAGAAAAAATTAAAAGCAATCAATACCTTGTGTGTTGTGTGTAATTATATGTCGAGAAACTACTTACGCTTGTTGAATTTGACACTTTATGTCAGTTTAATAATATATTTTCGTACTTTTATGCTTAGGCGTAAAAGTGCTTTACTTTTATGCCTAGGCGTTAAAATTACTTTTTTATATTGTCTATCACGTGGAAAAAATTAATACTTTTGTGACGTTTGTAAACAAATATCATCACAACCGCATCTTTGTATCTCTACTCGAGAAACTCCAAAAATACACGAAGATGAGACACTATAAAGTACTGTAACATTAACGATGTTTTATTTACATACAGAATACTAACAATAATGAACCTTCATTTTTGTCAGTTGTGTTTTAAAAAACAATTATTTTATAATATTTAAAATAATTCATAATAAATATAGAGGTAGGATGCATAACATATAGATATTTGGTTCACATATTCTATACAACAACATTGTTCAAGATCAAATACCGTATGATAAAAAAAACCGCCTCCAGTTGGCTTGGAAATTAACATTGATGGCATTCCCCATATAATTTTACATATAAAAAACAGCTATCTTCATTTCATAGCCATCGCTGACACCGTTTTATCTCGATCAATGTTGATAGGTTTAAGAAAGGGTAAAACATTATTCTTACCATTTCTTAAATTATTATTAGTCCATATTTGTCTGTCCTATATAACTTTAATAATTAAATTACATTGACTTCAGCTGAAATTTGCTTCAACAGAAACTAATTGACTAATATGTATCTTTTGGTCAATCGCAGTCGCTACAACCAGGTCAATATTGCCTGAGCTAAGGAAGCCGTCTCGAAAATTAGTAATTTCCTGCGGTTTTGCCGGCAGAGATATGCGACAAAAGAGGAACTAGAGGGAGGTGAAAGGTAATTAGTGCTTGCGTAAGTTTACGTGTCGATGAAATATCGGTAGTTGAAGTCAAATTTCCACATGCTTTGAAGGGAGATAATTGATGGCGGGTTTGGTGCATTGCCGCTCTTAATGGATTGCGCCAAGTGTAATTTGCTAAAGCTCGAGAAGCAGACAAAATTCCACAACAGAACAGAGAAAAAAGTATGGGGCCCTTTGCTTAAGTGCCTTTACTATATATTTCATGTCTTTTAAGTTCTACAGGGTCCGGGAATAGTGCGTCACTTGACGTGTCTTATCCGGCAAGAATAAGACACGACAAACATTAGGTGACCAAATCTATTTTTCCAAGGTTTCTTGGTTAAAAATTTTTTTAACACAGCCACAGCACTCTAGATTGAAATTTAAAATACGACTTTTTTTGTAAACGAAAATGTCAAAAGTTGACATATGTGATACTATTCATAGTGCCATTTTCTATCAAATAAAGTAAAAATTTACGGAGGGTACCATTTAAAAATCAAAAGTTGTAGTCATTTCCGGTGAAACAGGAAGTGAGCAAAAACAATTGAATATAATCAATCAATCCTAATTTATGTCATATACTAACATATATCAACCAAATATCGTTTTTTTTTATCTGAAAAAATAAAAAGTTATAAGGGGTTACTTTTGAGACGCACCCGGTGTATTGATTAGGGTGGAACGAAAAAACACTTTTTTTCCAAAATATTTTCACACGAGCCTCAAAATGTGCCTTTAGATAAGTATTTTTTTCTCAAAAGCCGAGCGCCCTGCCTTCGTATCTTCAGGTTCCTCACAGGCCTTAAAAGCTGAGATATTTTGAAAAATATTTGTTTTTTTGCCCGTCAACATATTTGATAATTATTTATTTTTTACCTTTAACACACTGCTTAACATGACTGTATAAAATGTAACCCAATAATGTTATTCAAACTAAATCACTTAAATTATTGTTTTCCGGTTCCTCAATATATTTGAAACTTGTCCACCTGCATGATAAAATACCATTCGTGGCACTTGCCTGTGACAAAACTGGAGTTTCAGATCACGCTGCCGCTATAATCGCAAATGCTGTTTTAGAGGATGTAGAATGTAGAATGTTTAGAAGGGGAGTTAATCACCGCGACCTTATAGATCTATTGTGTGTTCCCCTTTCTTGAGTTATAACGAGTTATAACTCATCATACAGTCTCAGGGCTTTAAGAAAAGCCAGTATCTGAGACGGCTCCACAGAGGCTGCCAGCTCTCCATCCTCGACTCAGACGTACCAAGATTCATGGCACGAATGGTCGTCGTCTCGGCGCACTCAGTGATAAGGTGTTCTGGTGTTTCCCCATTTTCCCCACAAAATCTGCATTCGCCGTTGTTTCTCATTTTCAGCCTACTGAGGTGTTCGTTGAGGAGACAGTGTCCTGTTAGAAACCCCGTGACAATCCGAAGATTGTTTTTACTTAAATCAAGGAAAACCTTTGATTTTTCTCGGTCGTAAGTTCTGAGGAAGTTTTTCGAGTGTCTTAGACCGTTGAAGGACACCCATTCCAAGTTACGGATGGAGTCTTCCAGATTCTTCAGTTCCGCTTTCAGTTGGTTCCCGTTTGGAAAACAGAACGGTTCTGGTCCAGTTAGTGGAGTGTTCGCTCCTTTCCTAGCTAGATCATTTGCTTTTTCATTGCCTTCTATCCCTTGGTGAGCAGGCACCCAGAGTAGGAGGACTTTATTTTCTTTGCCTAATTTGTTGAGCTTCTCTAGGCATTCTTTGACCAACTTCGAATTGAAGTTGTTTTAGAGGATATTGGAATAGTGTCTAAAAGCAGTTCTACACAGATAGTAGATAGAATGAAGATCAGGAAGGCCAGAATGTCTCAACGTAACGTTTGTACGTGTACTAGTGTATTAGGTAAAATGTCGTTATTAGGCGTGTTTTTTGATGGTCGAAAGGAACTTCCTTTGCGACATTTAGTAAAAGAACTAGATGGTGAAACTTGGGGTCCCGGTGGACTCAAAGGTGTTATTGGACAGAAACTAGATAACTGTGAAACCCTAGCTGTTGTAAAATTGAAACTGTCTAATAACACAGAATTGTCTTTGAATTGAAACTGTCTAATAAAACACGCCTAATAACGACATTTCACCTAATACACTAGTACAAATGCTACGTTGAGACATTCCGGCCCTCCTAATCTTCATTCTATCTACTATCTGTGTAGAACTGCTTTTAAACACTACTCCAATATCCTCTAAAACAGCATTTGCGATTATAGCGGCAGCGTGATCTGAAACTCCAGCTTTGTCACAGGCAAGTGCCACGGATGGTAGTTTATCATGCAGGTGGACAAGTTTCAAATATATTGAGGAACCAGAAAACAATAATTTAAGTGATTTAGTTTGGATAACATTATTGGGTATAGTATTGATATTGGAAAATTTTATCAATATGATCTGTAACTTTGGTACCATAATATTGTTCTCTCTTTTCCCTTGTAAATCTATTTTTTTAAACTGCTTTCTCTTCTAATCATAGCAATCATAGCCCTATAATTAGTAGCTTCGGTACCATAACATTATCTCCTCTCCCTTGAAATCCTTTCTTTTAAAAGCCTTCGCATTCATGGCTGAACGTGAAATGAATAAAAATAAAATAAATTCAATAATTATCATTAGATATAATATGACTTATGATAATCTTAAAACAGAATATTCGCTATAACAACACGATGTTTATCATCTCAAACGCAAACGTGTTGGTCATTTTCAGCTCAAAATTGCGCTAGGAGTAGAAAGACAGTAGCTGGACAATACGGGCGGCAAATTAATCTTTGTAAGGACTATTGATGCGATCTGGCCTGTCGATAAGGATATCCGAAGACGGCAGGGATTATTTTCGGAGAGCGTCAGCGTAGCCAGAGAACGTTGCTCGCCTTCGGTGACGAATAAATTGATGGTCGACATATATTGATGTTGTGGCGAAAAGAAAAAAGGAAAAAATCTTTTATGTTGGTACAGTGGCGGTTTTATTACTCATTGTACTGTAAAGCAGCGGCATAGCTTGGCGTCAATACAAGGGGATGTTATAAGTAACTGTAATTAACATTAAAGACAACTGAATTAAATGTAGTGATGGGCAAAACTGTTATTTTTAGATAACAGTTGAAAGTGTTATAGTTATTTATAAAAAACAGCTTAAAATAACAGCTTAAAAATTACTGTAATAACTGTAATAAGTAACTGTAATTAACGTTAAAGACAACTCAATTAAATATAGTGATGGGCAAAACTGTTATTTTTAGATAACAGTTGAAACTGTTATAGTTATTTATAAAAAAACAGCTTAAAATAACAGCTTAAAAATACCAGGTTCCTTTATTTTATTGCTAAATATATGAAAGAGTATGAGGCGGTCACCGCCAGGAGTATTAACGCAGTTGCAAGTTGCAACAATGACGTGCTCGGTGGTAGTATTTCCAGGGTGTCATCAACATTTCTAAATATCGATTGTTATCTAAAATACCTCTCTAAAAACGGTGGTTGTTTACAAATAAGTGCTGTTTACAAATTGCGATATAAAAAAAGCCAAAATTCCGCCACTCGTCTATACCTATACATTCCGATCTACCTACGCCCTGCCCCTCGATCCGCGTAGATCCTGAATTGCGTAGCAGTGTACAGGGTGCATCTCACTCGAAGGGCGAGAAGCTCTTAGTTATAATTTTACCATTTGTGGTCAAAAATATCAATATAACAAAATGTGTAGTATATTCTTCATAAGTAAACCAACTACACACTAGAGTTCGAATTAATTTTACACTTAAACTAGCGTGTACCCGCGACTTCGTTCGCGTCGAATTAATAATTTGTAATGGTGATGATAAAGCAAAGCAAGAATTGCCATTAACATATAAACTGGATAAAATTTTCTCACATTTGCCAAAAATAAGCTTTAAACGTCGAGCAGTTTAAGCAGAATCGTGGTTAATCAATTACTCAACTTTTTTGAACACCCTGTATGATTTTTTAAAAAAATTCTAAATATGTAAAAAAACAAAATAAATTATGCGTGTCCAAGCGTTTTCCCGAAAGACTAACCGTTTTTTAAATAACAAATATGGTAATATTTGAGGGGCGTTTTCACCCTCTTGGAATTTGAGATTCGAGAAACCCCTCCTTATACCTCTACACCCCACAGTCAATCCGTTTGCCAAAAATCAGCTTTAAACGTCAAGCAGTTTAAGCAGAATCGTGATTACTCATATTTTATGAAACATCATGTATATATTTTTAAAAAATCTTAAAATATGTAAATAAACAAAATAAAATATACGTGTTTAAGAGTTTTTTTCGAAAAACTCACTGGTTTTTAAATAAAAAATATTCTAATATTTGAGGGTGGTTTCACCCCCTTAGAATTCGAGTTTCGAAAAATCCCTTCTTATCGAACCTCTACACCCTAAAGTCAATCCGTTTCCAAAAATCAGCTTTTTACGTCAAGGGCTTTAAGCAGGATCGTGATTAATCAATGACCAGATTTTTCAAAACGCCCTGTATACATTTTTAAAAAATCTTAAAATATTATTCTGAAAATTTTTCAGAATGAATATATATATATATATATATATATATATATATATATATATATATATATATATATATATATATATATATATATATATATAAATATATATATATATATATATGTTCGTAACAGGTTGAAAGACAATGTATCTAAAACAACTGATGCGTTATTCTCCAACATGTTTCGAACCTCCATCGACAATCGACCGATGCAGCAGCGTTACTTTCCCACTCCGATTATCTCGACCGCCGCTCTGTTGTGCTCATAACAGGTTAAAAAACAACTTATCTAAAATGACTGCTTCTCCAATCCGTTGTGAGCCTCCATCCACAATCGACCGATGCAGCAGCGTTCCTTTCCCACTCCTGTTATCTCGACCGCCAGGCGTTATGCCCGCAACTGTTTCAAAAAAGCTGCTTCTTTTATATCCTATTATTTTTAAGCTGTTGCAAGCCCCACACGACCATCGACCGATGCAGCTACGTTCGCCGCGCCGAGCCGTAGCGCATTCCCCACTCCGTTGTCCGTTATATCTCACCGCCTGTATCGATGGTTGTCGAAATAACATGTTTTCCATCCATAATCCATACTAGTTGTTTTTTGGAATTGCTGTGAGCAGTATCGAATTTCGTGGCGGTGCAGAGCGCCGACTTCGTTTCACAAACGGATCTCTGCGTATCGTTATTTTATATCCGTTATTTTTTAAAAGTAGTAACGATTGCTTTATGTTATTTCTAAATAATTGTTATAAAATAACAGATAGTTAAATAACAACCCATCACGATTAAAATGGGACTTGCACATCGAAGCTTTATCAAAGAAACTAAGCGCTGCCTGTTTTGCGCTGAGATCAGTTTTTAAGGAACTTAACTTATCAACCTCTAAAATAGCCTATTATGCCCTTTTTGAGTCACATCTTCGTTATGCCCTTCCATTCTGGGGTACTTGCTGCGCAACAAAATTTGATCGTATTTTCAAACTTCAAAAGAGAGCAGTTCGATATTTATTCCTGAAAGACCATGTCACAACTATCCACTTAGGAATGCCGGAGCACGATCTTTATCTGTCAACCCCGAGCTCAGGGCTCGTATTCTGTAACTTTGACATAACAACGTTACGCTTTCAAAGCGGTGAGCGCAAGTATTCGCTTTAGCGAAACGCAAGGCAGTCGATTTTGGTATTCTCGTTGCCATGCAAATCGTGTTTTGGATACGCGTTGAGCACATATTGGCAACATCACAATTTCTAATGTAGGTGATAGTCAAAAGTTGATAACTGACGGATGTAACAATGAAAAATGTCAATGTTACGTGAATTTTATAACCTATTGTTTAGTTATGTCAAGCTATTTTTCTATAGATATGTCATTATTCTTATTATTCGAGGGAAGTGTTGAAGACGCTTCTCAGCATTTTCAATGTTTTGAACAATATTTATAGCTGCCAAGTCGTAAATTATCAATTACTTATTGAAGAATTTATAGAAGAAGTAGTAATTTTCACTAAAGAGCAAGATAACGCACAAAATCACAATTTTTTCGATTTTCACTGACAGTTCGACAAGCAAAACGATCCTTTAAGGCAACCGTTTTCAAAGCGCACAGCGCAATCAGTAAAGACGATAAGCGCGTGAGATGAGGATACCGGAATCGTTAATTAAGTGCGCGCTCAGCGAAAATTAACGTCATATACGCTGAGCGTCTAAAAATCTTTGAATATCAAGTCGCTTTCATTCTTTCCCGCATTTCGCAAAGCTCTAAAATCATACTTACTGGAAAGAGCTCTATATGCTGTAAACGGCTTTCTTGTTGATGTTTAATAATGAACAATTTTGGATTTTAAAATTTTGATCATCTCACACACAAATCTTTAATTTTGACGCTACAAAAAATGTAACAAGTTTTAAATAATCGAACCAATTTAAAAAAAGAACTAAATTTAGGTAAAAAACAAAGCTGTGAACGTATCTGTTAGATAAAATAAGCCAACAAAAAAGATTATTGCGTGCGTTACAGTTTACTTTTATAAACATTTTCATGAAAATGGCAAAATACATGATTTTAAATTAGTATTAATATTCAAAATGTGCTTTGGAGGTCCTTCTTCAATAGCTTTTTATTTTTCTGAATACACCATAGAACTAAAGGAAGATTGCAAAATTATTTCTATTTTACAGCCACACTTATACCTCCAAAGAGATTTGTTAAAAAATAAAAAGAAAAATTAAAATAAACCTAAAAACACGCAACTTTAGTGCAATATCAAAAAAGTTTAAAGGGTATATACACTAATTTTAGGAAATGTATTTCGTGGATATCTGTAACGATCCTAATTTTCTAGATCGTTGTATCTCAAAGTGATGATGACGTATTTAGAAAAAGATCTAAGCTGTTCTTTTTAGATCGAAAACGTTTACGACAGGACTTTTTTGTTTCAATTATAGACACAAAGAAAATAAATAGGACCGTTTTCTAAAAGACAATTAAGCCACAATAGTCCCTTACTGCCGCAATTGAGGTTTCTTAGTATAGGGCACATTCTTGGTACGAAAAAAATAATTGTGTTTTTTATTTCAAGTGAATTGAGAAGGAAGTGACCTTACTTGAAATTAACAAGACTCTATTATGGTCAAGTTGCGAGAATTTAAAAAAATCCAAAGAACTTACATCTAGATCTTCGTTAGTACCGCATCATCATCATAATTATCAGCTTTCTCACATATTTAGATACTCTCTTTATAGTTGTGCCCATTGTTGTCTATGTTTGGCTATGCGGACCCAACTTATCCCCGCTAATTTCTTAAAATCATGGTCTCATCTCAGGTTTTGTCTTCCTCTAGGTCTCTTGCTTCTCTCAATGCTGTAATTTTTGTAGTCCATCTGTTGTCCGTCCTTCTTACCTGATATCCTTGTGGTCTTCTGGTTCTTCTGTAGAATAAAAATTACATATAAATAATAAATAAATATTAACAGTTTTTGCCTAGAGTATTGAGAACAACTATGAAATCTAGAGAAATCTGGTTTGTTTTTCAGTGTTGTTCCTATCGCAAAAACTTCCTTGATTTAAGTAAAAACAATATTCGGATTGTTATGGGGTTTCTAACAGGACACTGTCTCCTCAACGAACACCTCAGTAGGCTGAAACTGAGAAACAACGGCGAATGCAGATTTTGTGGGGAAAATGGGGAAACACCAGAACACCTAATCACTGAGTGCGCCGAGACGACGACCATTCGTGCCATGAATGTTGGTACGTCTGAGGTCGAGGATGGAGAGCTGGCCTCCGTGGAGCCGTCTCACATACTGGCTTTTGTTAAAGCCTTGAGAATGTATGATGAGTTATAACTCGTTATAACTCAAGAAAGGGGAACACACAATAGGTCTCTAAGGTCGCGGTGATTAACTCCCCTCCTAAACATTCTACATTCTACATCGCAAAAACCCATAGATTTCTATGCAAAACTTTATAGTACTATTAGATTATATTAAAAGCGTTTTATAAAAAATATAATTTAATTTTTTTTATAATTTAACTCAACATATGGTAATCGCAAAACAATTCCCGATGCTCGTGAATGATTCATCTCACAATCTGGCAGCGCTGTCGCCATCGCGTGTCACTCAAATGGCGACAGCGCTGCCAGATTGTGAGATGAATCTTAATTTAAAATTGACAAACAATATATTTAGTTTTATAGCTTATTTTACTTATTACATATTGGCAAAAACTAGTCCATTATATGGGTTATTTATTTATTTATTTATTGATGTACATCTTACAACGCCATAAGTGGTAATAACAAGCAAGAGGGTGCTATTAATGCACAAACTAATAATCACAGAATTTAATAAAAACTAACTTTGAAAGTGGTAAAAAGGGTTTATCAATCAAACATACTTCTCTGACTGCAGTCAAGGGTAATAAAGACCCTTTATTGTCACGTTCTCGTTCAAATTATTTATCAGGGAAGCTACAAGCTCTTTGTTTCGTCTGTTTAAATGCTTCGGCATATATTCAACACACAATTGCAACAAATCCAATACAAAAACTTGAAAATTTAGTTCTTAAAAGAACTGTTTGTTCTTAAAAGTGCAATTTTTAAAAAGTCTGCGAAAATAGGCAAAAAAAAACGAGAATTGCTCATAAAGATTCAACAACACGATATTATACAAAATAATTACTGACATAAGGATAATTGTTAAATAATAAGGACAACATTGTTGAACACGGCGTAATATGACCAACATAACGATAATAAAATTCTAGTTTTAATCTAAATAAAATACCTGTTACAATCATTTGCTCTATAAAGTAAAATGAAGAGCTGCTCGGTATCTTAAATTATACAACAAATTTAAACATTTTTCAAAAATTGCCAAAAGACTTTAATGTCAATGTCAATATGATTGATGACGTGCCTCGGAAAATGTTTTGCAATTACAATACATGAGGATCTTCCTGTTATAGGGGGGGGGGGGGACAGGGTATTTCCCATCCTCCTCTTAAAACAGTTGTTCATCCTACGAGGAGTGGACATTTACCTCCTACAAGAGTATACACCAGGGTGGAACGAAAAAAAAAATTTCCAATATATTTTCACACAAGCCTCAAAATGTGCCTTTAGATAAGTATGTTGACGGGTAAAAAAAAACAATATTTTTCAAAATATCTCAGCTTTTAAGGCCCGTGAGGAACTTGAAGATACAAAGGCAGGGCGCTCAGCTTTTGAGAAAAAAAATTACTTATCTAAAGGCACATTTTGAGGCTTGTGTAAAAATATTTTGGAAAGTTTTTTTTTGTTCCACCTTAGTATACACCCTTCCACGGTTGGGGTTTAGCTCCCTAAGATATAAGAAAACATTATTTAAACTGCCGAATACGCGGGCGTAATTTCATCAGTTCCTTTTCCACTTTTAGGAATCTATCTTGAAAACGTGATTTACTCCCAGAAGAAGAAACTTAGAACGACCATGCCAGCTGCAAGATATATAATATTTCGGGTTTGTATTGAAAGCGATATATTTTATTAGCCTAAAAACTTTTATTATTTGTTATTCTCTTTAATAACGTTTCCTTTGCCCTGTAAATGGCTGGAAATCAACGGATTTATGAGTTGAAATGTTTCTTTCCTGTGATTTACGGCAAATACTTTCTAACTGTTGCAAAAAGGTATCTACAAGGTCCGGTAATAGTGCGTCGGGCTAGCTCCTAGAATAAAAAACTTGAGAATTTTGTTTAAGTGTAAACATAAAGTATGTACAGGGATGTATTTCAGGAAAATATTTTAACTTCTAAGGTGGCTCAAAAAAGTGTGAGTGGATCAGGATGATGTTTTTAAATCAAACACCCTGTGTATTATCGCATTTTTGGCTTCCTCTCATATCACTTTCCATGATCCTAAGATATGAATAAATATATTTCGATAGTTTCGGAGATATTAATAAATAAATAAAAAATTATATTTTTCAACCTTCATTAAAAAAAATATTACAAATACAAGAACTGTCCTGAAATGAAAACATTTTTAGGTATTTACTTTAGATGGTTCATACTTAACTTTGCTATAGATATCATAATCTTAAATCATACAGGATGCTCAAAATTCTACGCCAAACTTTCTAAAATATAAAATATTTTTTCTTTGTATTTTTTAAATGGAACACCTTGTATATTATTGTTTTATTAGATGGATAATTAAAAAATAAACATTTTTTGTATTTAAAGTATTTCAAAATTTTTAATGGTTTCGCAGATACCCGTAGTATTATTTCATATGACTCTCTCAACGATAAAATACGAGAGAAAAATCATTGGGTGGTTTTGATAAAAATTTACTATGGAAAATGCCATATGAAATATAAAACCGCGAATATCTGCGAAACCGTTAAATGTGTTGAAATACTCTAAATTCAAAAAATGTTTATTTTTTAATTCTCGATCTATTGAAAAAATAATATACAGGGTGTTCCATTTTAAAAAAAAAACGAAGAAAAATAATTTTATATTTTAGAAAGTTTGGCGTAAAATTTTGAACATCCTGTATGATATACGACAACCATCAGCAAAGTAAGTACAGACTATCTAAAGTAAATATTTAATATAGTTTTGATTTCAAGACAGTTTTATTATTTTTAATAATTTTTTTAAGAAAGGCAGAAAAATATATATGTTTTATTTATTTATTAATATCTCTGAAACTATCGAAATATATTTACTCATATCCTAGGATTATGTAAAGTGATCTGAAAAGAAGCCAAAAATGCAATAATACACAGGTTGTCCCATTTAAAAAAAAATCATCTCGATCCACTCACACTTTTTTGAGCCACCCTATAGAAGTTAAAATATTTTCCTGGAACACATCGTAGAACATACTTTAGATTTGCACCTAAACAAAATTCTTAAGTTTTTTATTCTTGGAGCTACAGATGCCCGACCTGTATTGAAGAAAAATGCAGCACTAACAAACCTAAAAAGAAATTATTACACTTTTTGTACTTTGTTACATTCTAATAATGCCTGTGAATATTTTTAGAAAATGTTTTATTAATTCCTTAATTAACGTTTTTTCTCTTACAGACTTCCTTGAGAAGTATAAAGAAAAATTATTTGCATCTTTAAGTGGCGAAAGAAAATTCTTTGATAAGAGCCAATTAATTACGTAGCTAGAGATCGCGAAGGAAAAAGGGCGGAACTTATTAATTATACTGTAAAAAACAACAACCTAATTTAAAACAATGTCTGTCAAAATAACGGAACAAAAGGAGGATAAGATTTTTTAATGGTATCTTAAAAGCAACAATATTGCTTTGTTCTTGTCTATAACGCGAGCGATGAAAAATCTATTCAAGATTGTTTAAACCCGAATGACGGTAGATGTTTACTTTTCCTTTTTGATACGTTAAGGAAAAAGGGTTGCTTCTTTTATGCTTGGATTGAATTTTGATCATATTATTAGACAATCATCAGCAAATGAATTTTTATTTTAATTGTTTTCGGTCACTTCCTGTTTCACCGGAAATTACTACAACTTGTGATTTTTAAATGAGACCCTCTGTATTTTTTTACTTCATTCGCTAGAAAAAATTGGACTGGACACTCGAATTTTTGAATAAAAATATTAAAGAAGGACTATAGTGCTATCCATGTATTCAGGCATGGTCGACGGAAAGACGACTCTAGTGTGGAGAACCTTGACAGTTCTGTTTGACGATTCATTTGAATTTGATTTGAAGTTTTGTGGATTTGTCAGACTCGACTGAGCTTGTTTTTTGTTATTTATTATTTATTCTACTACTGATAGTTATTTAAAGGTAGTAAATCTAGAAGGAAATTGTGACAGAACTTAAATTAACAGTGACACTATTGGGATTTATCGAAAAAGACTGTAAAATAGTTGGTTGTGTAGCGTGCGGTAAGTGACTATACAGGGTGAGTCTTAAATAAGTGCAAATATTTTCAGGGGTGGTATATTTCGGCTCCAGGAACAATGAGGTTTTTTTCGCAAAAAAAGATTTTAAAAATCGTGCATTTTCTTTTAAATTTTCTGTATATTTTTCGAAAACTTTTTAGAACTGTTCACTGCAAATTTTCCCACGGTATAATTTCTTAATCTCTGATAATTACCATAATTACGGCTTTACTCTATGGTTACGGCACTAAAAGGGATGCAATTACAGGTGGCTCTCAAAATTTAAAAAAAAAACATTTTTTTTTAATTTTCAAACTTAAATAACTCGGTTATTTTGGACTTAGTTATCTGAAAAATGGCGAAGAAAAAATATGTTTCTTTTATCGAGATCTACCAGCCCTGAAAATATTTGCACTTATACATTTGCATTTATTTATCCCACCCCATACGTGTAGTAACCCGATCATTTATGAAATTAACTTAAAATTAACTAATTATATTTTCTCTTGCATTTTTGCTTTTATTTACTACTTGTCAAAGATTAGATGACAAAGAATTGTCAATTTGACTTATCTATATCGGATGTTTGTGTTAATAAATAATTGTTATAGTTTATCTATTTTATTGATAACGATTGATTAATATTTATTGATAGCGATTTCCGCTTCTATAGTTTGAGACGATCCATGTGCACGGTCAAAACAAGCTTTTTAATTTGTCAGACATTTTTTTTCCGTTAATTGAACAAAAATGAAATCATTAGCCTACAAAATTTATAAAGAGATAAGCTTCATTCGGAACCTCGCAATTAGTGGAATAAATTAGTGGTTTCAATTAGCGTAGAAGTTTGTTCCTTTAATTTCTATGTAAGCATTCAGAACGTCAAAATTAGTTGTAGACATTTTCAATTAGCAGAAAAAGTTATCAAACTTTTAAATTTTCCACTTATTATACTTCAAAATTTACGAGAAATATCATTTTGGCCTTTGATTATCATCCGTCAAGAGATATTGTGGTTAAAAATCAAAAGTTGATTGTTTTATAAGCTAAATATTAGGTTTTCTCTATGGATACAACTGACTAACACGAGGTGTTGCTAGGATATTCTATTAATTTTAATTGTGTTTTTTAAACATTGTGAATGATCGTTAACTAAAAAGTATAAAGTGTAATTGAAACCACTAATTTATTCCACTAATTGGGAGGTTCTGAATAAAGTTTTAGAATAATTAAATACTACATGTTTCGTATACTCGCTATTTAAACCCGTGTATTTGTATATAGCAGTTGTTTAGGATATTCTCCGATGGTAGCAGCACCAGCGGAGCTAGTACCAAGCCTGTAGGATTAATACTGACCGTAGAGATTGGAAAATTTCTCGTTCTCAGTCATATCAGCTATTACAGACTACTCTTTGGAATACAAATACTTGATAATTTTCATCGAAATATTATGAATTTGGATTACATTAAGCATATTATTTAAAATATAGTTTATAGAGAAATAAATGCTAATAAATATTACGAGAGATAACAATAATAATAGATGTAAATAAAGTTATTTATAAACCTAAAATAATAAAATGATTGTCACTTAAATCATATTTTTTCGCTAAATATTTTTGACAATTAATTGTTTAATATCTGATAAATGTATTGAAAGAGCTTTAAAATTATTGGGGCTGCGCTATCATAATAATAAAGCGGATATTTTCCACCAATATAATTCTATATTGATAATTTGTTAACGCAAATATATAGAACTCCACATTATACAAATATTTATTGAATGGTACAAAAAAATTTGTAAACGTAGTCTGTATTTTAATGTATGGGACAGAGATAAATATAAATGACCGGTTGACAGACAGAGAGACAAAGTAAAAAGCGGCATACAATGTTGCCGGTTTTGTGTAAAAAAATGTGTATCTATAGAAAAAAAATAAACTATTTTAAAAACACTTTCCTGTATACTACTCAAATTAAGATATTATACCTAAGCTAAATATAATCTATTACAGCTGTAGTAAAATGACTAACTAATTGTGAAAAAAGTTCCAACCCTAGATGCAACGTTTTTCGTAAACGCCTGGTTGTGCGGTTTGAAATTTTGATGCAAAATCCGGCAATACCGCATAGAGGAAAATGTATCAACGCAACTTTTATCTCTTTTTAATACATTTAATTCTTCATTAAGCTATATACACCACTGTCTGACGTTAAAATCCAGACCACGTAGTTTTGATGACCAGATCGGTATATGTTTTAATAGTTATAATAAAATAATTTAGCCACACACACACACACACATCTATACACGTATGACCATATTTGTGACAACCGTGCAGTAAAGACATTTGTGGTAGCATCTCTATTTTTGTACGAAATGATACGAACTCGCTGTCCACGACCTAAAAATATAATTTATATGTCTATACACTCCACCGTAAGAAAGTTATTGGCATTTATTAATTGTGGAAACCTGTTCCAC
>NW_022146636.1:0-22931 GCF_002938485.1 Sitophilus oryzae | reverse complement strand
AGTCTCCAAGTTAGACTTTTTGAAAAGGATAAGACTGGACAATGTAACCTAAGGATCAGAAGAGGACCACAATAGATCTTAGAAAGTCGCAGTGGATCTAATCTAATCTATCTATACACCATACAATCGAAAGAAAAACGGCATCGGAGATGGCTTGGAAATGAAGATCGCTGTCAATTTGTATGTAAAATTATCTGTTTTTTTATCATACGGTATAAAGTTTGATCAGCGATATTAGACGAAATTGCGTAAAATTTTAAGATTAAAAATTTACTGCTGCTTTTGGAGATCAAATTTAGTAAAGAAAGAATAGTTTAATCAACAAAATTTCAATATTTTCTTACAAATATCAAAACACATTTTATTCAAAAAAATCAAATAACAATCGGTTCATTGAGTACCAAATATAATTTAAAAATGAATTAACAGCCATATCCTGGTGCAATTCGAAATGTTATTATTTGCTGGAGTTACGATATCAAACTGTTTAATAATTCTTTGCATAATTAAAATAAAACAATTATTACTGGTTTGTTAGGAAAACAGCGACAAAAACACCGGAATAAATGGCTTTCTGTAGGCTTTATCAATTTCAATACAAAAAATGAAAATTTCCACAGCTTACGTTAGAAGAGAAAGCTAATGTTTGTACAACAAAAACAATAATTAATTTAATGTAAAATTGCAGTTCTACAGCTGTATCAATTTGATATAGTTCATTTTCTTAAAACTGTTGTAATACGTATAAGGGTGTTTCAAAAAACATGTGCCATCTCTCGTGGAGAGATTCCTCGCGTAAAAATAAGATTTATTTTTCATATCAACGTAGGTTCGATTCTGCTTTGTTTCGTAGCTACAGGGTGTTAAAGTCTTAATATTTTTTCGATTTATTATAATTTTCTTCCAAGTACTGTTAGCGATTCGAATGAAATTATTTTGAGTGTAAAAGTCTATAAATGCGACATATCCTAATGTTAAAAAAGTGTCAACAATTTTATCAGGGACTTGCATATGGGTTATCACTGGATATTTTTCTAAAAAAAAACATGTACACCACTGATTCTTTTTCTCTTGTTATCGAAATAGTCTAAGCAGTTTAATGGCGATTAAAAATGATCTCTTGATATTTTGCCGATTTCGGCCTCCTTGATATGATAAACACAATTTTATTAATTTGCTAATTAATAGTTTTAAATAAATACTCATTGATTCCTCATCAAAAATATGAAAAAAAAGTTCCTATAAACATAGCTATGGAAATGCATAGTTTTAGAGTTACAGGATGTTAAAACTTTTTAAAATTAGGTCTTTTGTTGTTATCTTAAATACCTTATTTTTTATTTCAAATTGTTCTAAGTGGGACTTAATAATAATAATAATTATGAGAGTAATAATATTTAATAAAAAATTAGGTCAAATATATAATTTATAATTTTATTTTAATTGTATTAATTGTGATTAATAAAACTGCGTTCACACACACACACACACACACACATCTATACACGTATGACCATATTTGTGACAACCGTGCAGTAAAGACATTTGTGGTAGCATCTCTATTTTTGTACGAAATGATACGAACTCGCTGTCCACGACCTAAAAATATAATTTATATGTCTATACACTCCACCGTAAGAAAGTTATTGGCATTTATTAATTGTGAAACCTGTTCCACAAATATTATAATTTTAGAATGTGTATTTGTGCTACCACAAATACCTTGCACCATAAAAGTGTGTAATATAGATACCACAAATATACAAATTTCAACTTCCTGTGAAAAGGACTCCACAACTATTGTCGAATGTGAGTAATTATCAATTAACCTTTAATATAAAATTTTAGTAATTTCCGTGTAGCTACGCTGATTCAGAATTAGTGTTTGTGGATGCTACATATTGCTATTTGAAATCAATATTTTCGTTCAAGCAGCTATATTATATTATCACATATTTACCGAAAAAAATCGTAACGTACCATACGATCGAAAAGAAAAACGGTGTCAAAGACGGCTGGGGAATGACAATCAATAATTATATTATTATGAGCGAGGTCAAGCCCTAGATCTCCATTTACTTGGCCCGTACTATTCTCTATTTTTTCATGGCGCTTACTGCCAATTGACTTTAAGAACGTTGTAATTTATTTTTATATTAGTAAAATTATTTTTAATAATGTAATTTAAAATTCGAGAAAAAAAATACTTTTTTGGAAGTAGATTTGTGAGTCTGGAAACATTCAATCATTTTTTAGATGTTAGAAAATTAGTATTAATTTTTGATAAGTTTTATGTCAATTTTTAGAAACTGGCGTCTAGAGATTGACCTCGCCGAAACTAGCAACTATTATCATTCCCCAGGCGTCTATGACGCCGTTTCTTTTTCGATCAAACGGTATTTCTAACCCATTGTTCACAAATATTTAGCCAATACAACTAACGATATAAAAAAACTTTCACTCAGTGTAAGTAGGGTTTCCAATTATTTAAAATCCCGGAATAAGAACCTATAATCTTGGAATCGCGGGGATCAGAATGAGAAATTTAATCTAAAGAAATATTTAATAAAAATGCAGCTACATAATATATCAAAAAGAAAATGAGGAAAGAGCTTTATTAAAATAGAATAAACAAAGTAATTTTCCATATGTAGTTAGTAAAAAAAATAAAATTCTTGTTGCAAAAATAATATAGCAAACACGGAAATATAACACTTAGATATTGACGTTCGGCTTACAACGCTTTCAGATGGAGCGGACCGTCCGCGCGTATGTTTTTTCAAGATAGCTCATCCGGACGGAACATATGCGATCCATGTGAAATTATGTTCATTTAAATTCATGGAACTGGTGGACGGTCCGCGCGGACGCTCCGCTCCATCTGAAAGCCCTGTAATGGAACTCGCGGACGGTACGCGCGGACGCTTCGCTCTATCTGAAAACGCTGTAACAGCGCTTTCAGGACTCCGCACTTTTGAGCGTCCGCACGGATATTTTTTCAAGATAAGATAGCCGTCGACGATCTCATCCGGACGGAGCATACGCGCGACCCATGTAAAACTGTTCATTTGAACTAGTGGAACACGCGGACGGTACGCGCGGACGCTCCGCTCCATCTAAAAGCGCTGTTAGTATAAATAAAATATGATATTTGAAAGACTAACTCGAATCATTTTAGATTGGGCATTAACATTTTCGACATTTTCGGAATCCTGGGATTTAATATCGGTATTTCGGGATAAATATGCACCGGGCACCCGGTTTGGTAACCCTAAGCGACCGACTATCATATCATTTAGAATATGTTCGGGATTTTCCTCTCGGTACATTTTAATATGTTATGGTAATAATATATAACTAATATACAGTATGTCTCGGATTGTCTTTACAAGAGGAAAAACATATTTATTATTAATATTTTGAGAAAAATGCATTCTTAATAAAAAATTTTGCTTGTTCTAAAATGGTTAATCCCGTTTGAAAATGATAAACATGAAAATATCGTTGATTTTTTCTAAGCCCTAAAAATGAAACCGAGTTTTTATGGTAATATAATTTAGACTTCATTCTTTGATAGATGGGTATTATTAATTTTGGTTAATGACATATGTTTTGCTATTGTTAAGGTATCACATTTTCCGATAACCATTATCATCCTTTCCCTAGCATTCAACTAAATAAATGTTGTGTTTCTTTATCATTTTAAAACGCAAAAAATATGACGTTAATTAAAATTCTATCATTAACAACAAAGAACGAAAACCATAGAAACGCGTTTTGATTTTTAAGACTTTCAAAATATTCAACCATATTTTCAGTTTTTTTTTAATTTTCTCTAAAACGGTATGGAAATTTGGAAAAGTATAAACGGGATTAACCATTTTAAAACAAGCAAAAATTTTTATGACGAATGCGTTTTTCTCAAAATATCAATAATAAAAAAGTTTCTCCTCTTGTAAAGACAATCCGGGGACCTACTGTATAATTAACCTTTTAATAATATATTATGATATAAGGGTGTTCCTCAATGAGATTTAGAGGCGACTATTGAGTTAATTTTCCGCCAAAACGATTCTAGGAACCTTGTCCACTCTGTATCTCAGTTATCAAGTTGATAGGTTTAGGAACTAGTTTCCTGTGAAGTTTTTTTTCTTAAAATTAACCAATAATTTTCCTCGTGAACCCAACTATATCATTAAGAAACACCCTATATATATATTTTTATTAAATATTCTAGGATTTATTATGTAGTTTTTTTGGCGCATTTATATTTATACAAAGGAGTACCTGAAAGACAAGATAAAACCGATCAAAATTGAATTGTTTTAAATGGAGAAGCTCATAGCAGATATTGACTCTAAAAAAATTTTTGATTTGATTCTAATCAAATTTTTTTTGTAATTTTTCATTTAACGTACCATACACTGATTCAATTACTTTTGAATTATTTATGTTTGAAAATTATATTTTTTAGTAGTATTTTTAGATTTGTCTATACCATTAAATATTAACAGCCAAACCAGGTTGTGTCTATGTTCTTATATCATTATTTAAAAAGTCTTTCATAAGGCACATGAACTGCTTTTCAAAATCTGAAAATGTCAATTTTCAAATGTAATTAATTAAAAACAGTACAATTATTCATAATATTAAGTTAAATGAATAATACTTATTTTTAATTAAAATCATAACATATCAAAATACGGGGTGCTCCATTTAAAAATGCATATGTGTTTGTCCATGCGCAGCTAAATGATTGAAAATCTACCTTATACAGGATGGCTCCTCTCATACGCCGCAGAAGCTCCAAGGAGAACGGTAGTTTATATCGAAATGAGATTTTGGCATCAAAGTTATGTTTTTTCTAACGGAACGCCCTATATATTAATTGATTTTTGAATTCTAGCAAATAAAAATAAATGTGAGTTTCATTAAAGAATCTAAGGATTTTGACATATTTCACATTTTTTTCTAACGGAACACCCTATATATTAATTGATTTTTGGATTCTAGCAAATAAAAAATAAATGTGAGTTTTATTAAAGAATCTAAGGATTTTGACATATTTCACATTTTTTGAAAACGAAGAATTTTAAATTTCGATAACAGCTACATAAAATTTTAGTTGATCTTGTATAGCCTGATATTTTTTACAGTAACTATTGTATGTTAAACCAAATTGAAATTTGACTCAAAAAGTTATACAGTGAAACCAAATTAATATGGAACATTAGCCACTTTTAAAAGCAAGTTACTCCTTTATTTTAAAAGGAACATCCAGCATATTTTCCCGGTGTTCAGTTGGGAATTTGTATATCTTCAAAATATTATTAAGGTTGCCAACCCCTTAGACAAAGATTTTCTTAGAAATTTTATTTTTTATGATTTTACGTCAGTAAATCTTTATTATTTGAAGAAATCTAGGGTGGCTGTGTGATACTACCTTTTGTTAATTTAACAAAAATTAAAGATTGTAGAGTAAAATACTGAACGGTAATAAAAAGATACACGTTTAAAACATATTTATATTATGACAGAATTAAAACTAGACATAAACCTATAATGTGACAAAAATGAAATCAAATGCTCAAAATGCTTCCTTTCCTGTTTGCATACTACTAACTGCATAAAATAATTGTCTTTTCAAAAGGATCTTTTCATTTAAAAAGGCATATGTGGAGTTCTGCCTAGAAGAGCAGGTACAATGATTTCTCTCATGTTGTCGACAATAGTTGGTCGAGTTTTGTAAACACTGTCTTTAACATATCCCCATAAAAAACCAGACTTGATAAAATCAGAAACATTTAAGTATTATATTAATTGGTGAATGCACACTGCAAATACAACCTAACTTAACAACACCAACTAATAGAATGATATCAATTCTCTCTGATGTAGGATAAGTTTGCATTTTCGGCAAATTTCTGAGAAATTTTTTTGTTTTAACTGACATAAAATGATAACTAGTTGTTAAAGTTTGATTAATTAGACAGCTATGTTGAAGTAATTGTAGACATATCAGATATATTTTACACCTAAATAATAAAGATCTTCTTAGATCAAATCATGTAAATGAAAATATCTAGGAAAATCTTTGTTTGAGGGGTAGGCAACCTTAATAGTATTTTGAAGAGACATGAATTCTCCATTGAATATCTGAATAATACATTGGGTGTTCCATTTAAAATAAAAGAGTAACATTCTTTTAAAGGTGACCAGTGTTCAATATTAATTTTGTCTCACCCTGTATAACTTTTTGGATCAAGTTTTAATTTGATTTAAAGTACAATAGTTAATTTAACTTTATATTAGGCAGGTAAATTCCAATTTAGGTAGCTTTTATTGTAATTTAAAAATTGTTCTTTATTTCTAGAAAATGTTAAATATGTCATAAACCTTACATTTTAGTCATATACTTTTCTTATAAAACTCACCTTTATTTTTCTCCCAGAATCCGAAAATCGATTAATATATAGGGTACATACATATATAATACATTACAAAAAATACAACTTTGATATGGCAGTGATGGTATAAACCTAAAAATGATATCTATTATAACGCCCTTTTTAACACCTCATATTGCATTTCTTATTAATAAATGTTTGTCGTTAAATGAATTTCCATCTGCTTGGAAGCAGTCTCAAATAATACCCATTCCCAAGATTTCAAAACCTACTTTAATTTCTCATTTTAGGCCCATCAGTATACTGCCTACACTTTCAAAAATATTAGAAAAAGTAGTCCATGAGCAACTTAGTCTGTTTTTAGCGAAAAACAATATACTTCCAAGTACGCAGTCCGGATTTCGCCCTCATCATAGTACTAATACAGCTCTGCTAGATGTCACTGATAATATTTTCCGAGCATATGAAGGTGCGTATTCATTATCCGAACGAACGAACGAACGAACGAACGAATGAAAGTGCGGTATATTTAGACGGGGACCGAACGCATGCGGCCGTTCGTTCGTTCGTTCGCTCGACCATCCGTTTCGAGTCGGTACATCAAAGGCGTTCGCCAACAAATGCCTCCGGTCTTCTCGTGCGGTCCTATCGTGCGGTCCCCGTCCATGCCACTAGCGTACGTTCGTTCGTTCGTTCGTTCGTTCGTGCGGATAATGAATACGCACCTTGATAAACATGAAAACACTTGTTTGGTCTTGCTAGATTATAGCAAAGCATTCGACACTATAGACCATACTATTTTATACAAAAAATTGTCATATTTTGGATTAGATAGTAGCACAGTTAATTTCTTTCAAAGTTATTTAGAGAATAGAGAGCAGAAAGTGAATTTTAGTAATGGTAAATCATCAGATACTGTATCAATTACGAGAGGTGTTCCACAGGGCAGTATTCTGGGACCACTATTATTTACAATTTACACTGCAGACTTTTGTAAATGCCTCGAATATTGTTCCTCCCATCAATACGCCGATGATTTTCAGTTGTATTTTTCTTTTGAGGAGGTTCGATCTAACAGTGCAGTGGCACTAATTAATTCAGATTTGGCGGAGATATACAAAATTTCTAGTGCACACGGTCTAGTTCTTAATGCAAAAAAAACTCAGATGGTACTGCTTGGGAGGAATAGGAAAAATATTATTGATAATACTAATTTTAAGATCAAAATTAATAATGATATTATAAACAGTACTGACTGCTGTCGTAATCTCGGTTTATATTTGGATGTTGGACTTAGATTTGAAACTCATATTTCTAGATTGCTTCAGTCAAGTTATGGTAAACTCAAACAACTGTATTTGCATAAAGACTATTTAAATTCAGATATTAAACTTAAATTGTGTGATGCGTTGATTCTTTCTTGTCAGTCCTATTGTGACACAGTGTATTGGCCAGCTTTGACTTCAAGTCAAAAATTAAGTCTGCAGAAGCTACAAAATTATTGTTTGAAATTCAGCTACGGTATTAGAAAGTACGACCATGTTACACCGCTCTTTGGCATGTCAGGTTGGCTTACTCTGGAGGAACGATATACTGCTCACTTGTCAACTTTGGTATTTAAGATATTGAGTACCGGTCTTCCAACTTATCTTCGACAAAAGCTTATAAAGGGGTCTGAAGTTCACGGCATGCACACCCGCTATAATAATAAATTAGTAATACCAAAACACTCCACTGCATTATTCCAAAGGTCATTTAGCTACAACGGCGCTAAACTGTTCAATTCGTTACCAGATACTGTAACAAATTCGCCAAGTATAATTAGTTTTAAATATAAATTAAAGGAAGTACTATTTAAAAAATAAAATACATTCTTTTTAAGAAATGGGAGAACCTATTTGCATATAGATGGATAAATATTTTGTTTATATCTTTATACGTATTTCCTGCGACGGTTAGATGGAGTAGCTATGCTAGATCTCGCCGTCTAAAAATTTATGTAATCATTATTTGTTATTATAACTGACTTAAATAAAGACATTTATTATTATTCGTTTGCGCACGTATTTTTGTACGGTATAATATGTAAGAAACGGCGGTGATGCAAGTTTCTAACACTCTATTGGTTTGTTAAAGATTGAGGTGTCGTCTTACTATTGCTGCTGTTTGAAGAACGACAGCCTTCTGGAGTTGTACATAGAGTAACGGTGGAAGATCTAACTTTTTTAAACTATGGTGGAGAGCCTTTGGTATTACGCCCGTTGATGAAATTATAATGGGTACGATGGGTACGTTATTATTATTATTACTATTATTATTATTATATGTAACTTTTTTTGGGGACACCCTGTAGAAGTCTCTATATTTTTAAAAAGTGCTCTGAATTAAACTACATATGCTCACAAAATTTCATTTCAATACAAACTGTCGTTCTCCTTAGAGCCTCCGCGGCGTATGAGAGGCGCCACCCTGTCCATTCCCAAATATTTCTTAAAAATTTGGAACGCAACAGAAAACATAAAAGAATAGAAATTAAATATGGTGTGTATTCTGAATCGGTACGTTTCGGGAATGTACGCATCTAAACGCCGGATTTACCACAAATGAGAGTGTATAAAAATGTAGATGGCGCTGCGATACAGCGAACTTTAGGTTACCACAATTCTGAAAGTGTGTGATACCAATAAATATTATGATTTGTGGAAACTTACACACGTAATTTTCGGATCTAGCCGACCAGACTAATTTTGACCCGAGGATATCGAATTTGCTATCAGAAAATTGTGGTATACGCGTGTATGTATACCATAATTGAGACGTATGTCACAAATACTACTACTGCACACACAAGGTGTCACAAATATGGTCACACATACACACACATCTCATCAGGGAGATCAAAATCGACAAGATATCAAGATACAACTTTTAATTAGCATTTAAACGGCCTATACAACTTTGATATCAAAAGAAAAAAGTCAGTGGCGTACATATTTTTTTTTGAAAAATAGAAGTGAATGATACACGTCCCTGATGAATTTTTTGACACTTTTTAGCATTAAAATATGTAGCACTTATAGTAATTTTTACCCTCAAAATTTAATTCGAATCACTAAAAGCACTTGGAAGAAAATTATAATAAATCGAAAACAAAATCTTTAAAAAGACTTTAACCCCTGTAGCTTCGAAACAAAGCAGAATCGGACCTATGTTGATATGAAAAATAAATCTTATTTTTACGCGAGGATTCTCTCCACGAGAGGTGGCACGTGTTTTTTGAAACACCCTGTATACACCAGGGTTCTAAATATGAAAGACACAAATGTTTATGTAGTGTAATAATTACTTTATATTATTGTTTATTTACATAAGTCGATTTATTTAAATTATCTGCATACACTTTAAGCTAACGGGGGATTCTTTCATTTCTTTCAATTACATGCTATCACAGGGCATTTAATCCTGCTGTAACAGTACTTAAGGTCATTGTCTGTCTGAAAACGACGCGTGATAAATATCCTCCTTCTATTGAATTTAAATTAATGGGCCAGTCTCCGTTCAATATTAAACGTTCATTTTGTATTTAGTGTCTGTAAAAAGGCGATAGCCGGCGCTTAATAGGCTGTATTAAAAGTTCAACTTGTTGTTAACGCCTCATTAGTTTAGAATGATCCTTTTGTGTATTCCGTTCGAGGCATTTAACTTTTTAGTTTATGATCATATGTAGTTAATTTGACATTAATAGAACCTAGAATTTCAGTCAGTTAAAATGATTAGTTATATTACATTAGCTAGATATGCCAGAGGATCACAATAAAATGATAATGGTGCTTTCGATAGGCCGAAAGCCACATCATTACCTCTATCTTATTACACTGGTTTGCAAATTCAAATTTTTTCTTGGGCGCTGGGCGCTGGTACAAGTGAAGGAGCCGTTTTAGGGTTCTTAGGTTTTAGGGTGAGTCTTAAATAAATGAAAATATTTTTAGGGGTAGTATACTGGGTGTCCCAAGCTGAGCACGCATTAGAAGTTTCTAGAGAACTACAAGATCTAGATCGGAGATTTTTTGCACATCATTGTTTCATAATGAGGTCTATCAATTCAAAATATTTTCAATATGGCGGTACTTCCAGGAATACCAGAAGTTGACAGCAATTTTCTTATTTTAAATGGCTACATTTTTTATTACATACGTAAATTCTCTGTAAAATTTTATAAATTTTGATATCAAACACTCAATACCTAACATTAACAGTTTTTGAGAAAAAAAAATATTTAAAATTTTTGGGGGAAATAAACTGTCTGCCAAAAAAATGTGTAAAACCTTAACCAAACCTAAACGCCAAATTTAGTGGTTACCACAGACATTGTGACATAAAAAGAAGAGACGATCCTCTGAGAGTAGGTCTTAGCGGAGCAGAAGCACTGAGATACCTCCGACTGCTCCAGGAAGAACTTGCTCCAGAGGAAGCAAAAGCGAAAACACTTCTCCGAAAAGGGGAGAGCAAAGAAACCAAGAAACAACCTGACTCATCTCCATCAAAGGGCAAGAGAGGGAGCGAGAATCTCTCACCTCTTCTCCGGCAGGGAGAGAAAAAAGCCAGGATGGAAAGCCGTCTAACACCGGGAGGCAAGCAGAGACGTATCACCAGCTTTGCCGATGTTGCTAGACAAGTGCAAATGGCGTTGCTGCCAAAGGATTTCCCAGAGATTGCTCTAACCACCGACCAGCAAACTTCTCTAGAACAGGCTATACTGAGTATACTGGACGAAGTAGTGGCGATCGGATTGCAACACAACGATCTACAAAATGTGGGTCAGCTGCGTTTTGCGGTGATACACTTTCGGGTGGGCATGATCCTCATAGATTGTGTATCCCAAGAATCGGCGAATTGGTTGGTGGAAATGGCACCTAAGCTTAAAAATTGGCAAGGGCCGGAACTGGTTGCAGTGAAGGGAGAAAACGTCCCTGGCGGGCAGTGAAGCAGTGAATGGAGAAAACATAAGGGGCGGCCATAACGGTCTTTCTGCCGAGGAGTTAAACACCACCTACCTGCTGAACCTTACCCAAGGTCGGAACTTCAATGTAAGGACATCGAGTTGGCGAGTCATCAACTCGAGGGAGGAGGGTCATGGTCAGGTCCTCACAATAGGAATTGACCTCAAATCCAACCCATATAGCACGTCCAAATGAAATTACGTTTCTACAAGGGAGACACATGAGAAACAACATATGTGAAAGTGAACCTAAGTGTTCATCTAGTTCTAACATATACATATGAGATACACGCAGGTTTATATTGATAGAATTGTATGATACAGTGATACACTCAAGATTCTAAAGAGTTTTTTGTAACGTAACAAATAATTATTAAAATGATGAAATCTGACGTCGGTATATGAGACAAAAAATGTATAAGTCATTATGTATGGTGATACTATCGTGATCATAGTTGTGCCTAAGACAACACCGTGCTAAATAAGTGAACGTAAATACACATAATTAAATATTCGTATATTAGAATTCTTTTTGTAATAGGTTTACATTGTTGTGTCTTACCATTCTACTGCACATGAAATGTTTCGAAGAGTGTGCGCAATCATGCGCACCGATAGACCCTCGCGTAGATACAGCGACGAAGTGTACTTATGTGTCTCATCGCATTTTTCTTGTTAGGAGTGGTATGTGTAGGCACCTATGTTTTATCATTCGGAAGTTCTATATAAATGTTCTGTTGTGTGTAGTTTGTGAGAAATGAGGATTTACGAGTAAGTATACAGTTGTTTAGAATTTTATCGGCTTGTTTAACAAACCTTCGATAAGGAGTATTTTGAAGTTGAGTGATAGGTGATGCCTAGCGACTCCGTTTATGAAAATTGATGCTTTTTCTGTATTATGGAACGAAGGATAAAGACGAGTAAATATTTAATATAATTTGAATAATAGCGGAATGTCTACATATCCCTAAACAGTAAACAAGGTTTGAAATATTAAGTAACTCCTGTTTACATTATAAACTTCAAAGGAAACATTTTATATTAACACAAATGAAAATTTACATAATATATCTCGAGAAACTCTTATGTAAGGCTGTATTAACGGATTCTTGTTTACTTAAGTATTAGTTATATATAAAAAAGAAGAGGAGTTACATGTCCTAACAATGACAGTTTAGATTGAAGGGCGTATGAAGCGTTATAGAATAAGTTACATAGTAGAACGATGGCGAATTACGATACGATTATGTTTTTGGCCCCCTACCCCTTCTCATTATTTAGGGTTGTTTTTGTCTGAGTCAGGTGCTGGAGTATTTGGGCTAATGCTGACTGACCATGTTCGTGTGACAACATTTTTTGAAAAGATAAAAATGATTAGAAGGCTTCAGAAGCGGCTTCAGCACGATTGATCATATACATACACTAAGAGAAGCTATCAGCCGAACAAAAGAATACGAAGGCGTTCGACTCGATATATCCTAAGACAATAATAGAAGACCTAGCGAAACAAAGGCTACAAACAAGTCAAAACAAGAGTAATGATAAAAACAACTCCAGAGTTTCCAACTGGCAAAGAAGTACGACAGGTAGACGCGATATCCCCAAAACTTTTTACAGCAAGATTAGAAGAAATCCTCCTTCAACTGGACTAGACCATCAAAGGATTAAAAATAGATGGAGAATATCTTAACCACCTAAGATTCGCTGATGACATAGTCCTGTTTGCCAATGGTTCTGAGGAACTACAACCAAAAATTAATGAACTAAATACAGCCAGAAATAAAGTGGCTTCATCTAGAAATGAATTTAACAAAACATAAAGTAATGTACAACGAACTAGTGGAAAGAAAGAACATTCTAATAAATAACACAACACTGAAAATAGTAAAATAATATAATATATATTTGGGACAACTAATACACAGCTCTGGATCTCTACTACCAGAAGTCAGCAGAAGAATTATGGAGTACTTGTGGAAGAAATTCAAATCTAGAATGCCACTCTGTATGTAGATTGCCGCTATCTAAAGAAGAAAACATTCGACCAATGGGTACCACCAGTCATGACCTAAGCATGCAAAACCTGGACACTTAAAACGGACGTGATAAGGAAACTGCTTGTCGCACAACGCTCAATGAAACGAAATATGCTGGGAATAACCAAGAGAGACCGTAAAAGAATAGAGTGGATACGACGAAAGATCCAAGTAATAGATGTTAACCACAGAGCCAAATCCCCCAAATGACAATGGGTAGAACGCCTGAGAAGAAGAAGGGACAACAGATGGACCACAAAAATTACAGCATGGTATCCACGAGGAATTAAGAGACCAAGAGGAAGACCGAACATGAGATATGCCCTAAAATGCTTCGTTCCGGAGAGATAGGGTGTAGAAATGCCTATTTCTTTGTCGATTATTTACAAATAATTCAGATTAATGTCGATATTTGGATGAAAATTGGCGTCTGGTTGCCTTTTGATAAGACTAATTTGATTTCGATGCCAGTATGGCTCCTACTTGTAGGAGCGATACTTTTGAGCGATTTTTGATAACCAATAATACCTTTTTTACATAAAAATGGCGAAAATGTATATTTCACAAAGTAGTTTTATACAGTTTTTGTCAGGATGTCTGAGCAAATAGTGTGGACATATGGCATAGACAAATAGTGTGGACATATGGCATAGGAATTCTAGAGGAAACAAACAAAACCAAAAGCATGATAACAGTCGCTGAATTGAAGCACCTAAGAACCATAATGGGGAAGACTAGTAGAGACAGAATTAGAATCACAAATATCAGATAACAGTGGGGAATACAGGATGTAGTGAGATGGAGTAGGCAAAGAAAAAGATAATGGTTCGCACACATAAAACGCATGGAAGAAAACAGACTACCACGAAGAGTTCTTGACAGCTTCCCATAGGTAAGAGACAGCCGTGAAGACCTCCAAAAAGATGGAAAGACAGTTGGCAGTCCCAAGAACTCCTACAGAGGCAACCTTAAAGAAATCGATTAGATCTCAAATAAGTAGAAGTAGAAGAAGAAGGAAGATATGCTGTCCAAGTTTTCCGAATACATTTCGGACCACCCTGTTATAAAAAAATATTTAGACCGAAAATCATAAAAAAACTGCAATCTGAAAGAATTTAAGTAATTCATTTTTCTCCATTTAAAATATTGGAAATATTTTCTATACATTTCATATTTAAGTTCCTATAGGAAAATGGATTATATTTTTTCACTTTTATCAAAACAATAACAATTTTGGCATACCTAATATATTTTGTAAAAAAAACAATATAGAAAGAATGCGGGAGTCTCAGATGACGTCTTTGAACTTTAACAATTTTCTTTTCTACGACTTAAAAATACTGATAAAGGAACACGGAACCAAATATTGAATATTTGCTCTTATGTCGATATCGAGTTACCTCCCATTCCTATGCCATCGACATATTTTTATTGATATAAAAAGCGATCGGAAAGCTTCAAAGCACATTTTATTAAATTCAATTTTACACGTGACGTATATTTTTTGGCCATATTTAAAAAGCAAATGGATGTAAAATTTGCCACATAATGCTTCATATACTTAACATTTATTTTGATTATTCGTATATCTCAGTACATATATTGAATTTGGCCTTTCTATTTGGTTCTGATGATGATATTTTTTAATTAATTTTGTTTCAGTTTTTTGAGTTTGACCTTTAGAGGTTGATAGTCGCTAAATCGACCATTTTAATTTAGCTATCTAATCAGTCGCGTGGAAGTGTATTATCACCCCCCCCCCCCAGTTTATTTTGCTATGCTTATTTTTATGTGCACTTTGGCCACTTAATCAACCATATCTATACGTTGGCCGATATGGCGCGAAAAGTTAACGTAAGCGATTGAATATTCGACCAGTGAGCATTAAGGACACTGAGTTCGCTGTGTGTCATATAGGTAATAATTGTCGTCTAAGCACTTTTTATGCAAATTTCGTCTGATAAAAATTTAAAAATATAGAAACAAATGTGTCTGTAACGTTTATTTTTTTTTATTTAGTGCACCAAATTTACAGCTCGCTTTCTAAAATCGTTAACATATCGTGTATATTTTCATTTTTCATAGGATGCGAGTTTTCCGAAAAACAAAATTTGATTTACTTGATGTGGACATATTTTTGAGTAGAGATCAAATAGAGATAATCAAAGAAATAGAGATAATAAAGACAGTGAAAACACCGACATAATGATAAACGGCGTCCATGTCGAAACCACGCAGAGATATATTTACTTGGGCAGGGAATTAAACAGCCAGTTAGACTACTCTAAGGAAATCAGAAGAAGGATTGAAATAGCTAGGGCTGGTTTCCTCAACATGCGGATGTTCTTATGCCATCCGAGAATAGTTATACCAACGAGACTAAGAAAATTAAAATGTTATAAAATATGGTCCCTACTTCAATATGGATGCGAAACATGGACGCTAAAACAAGAAAACATTAAACGTCTTAATGCGTTTGAAATGTGGATGTATCGTCACATGCTGAGGATAAGTTGGACCTCCAGAACAACAAACTCTGAAGTTTTACACAGAATAAAAACTCGTGCACATCTAACAGGCACAATTAATATAAAAAAGACTTCCTACCTTGGACATATAATGCGGCATTCAGAATATGAAGAGATACAGCTCATAATAGAAGGAAAAATCGATGGAAAACGTAGCATAGGGAGGAAAAAGAAATGGCTACGTAATAACCTAATAATATAACATAAGAGATTGGACCCAAACCGACGGAAACACCCTTATTCACCAAGCTCTGGATAGAAAGTCATATGCCATATTAATCGCCAACCTCTTCCTCCTAGGTATATGATGATATGATGAGGTATATGCCCATATCCACTACCCTAGGAGAATATCTATTGGCACATTTTTGAGTAGAGGGCAAATACAGCTAATCAAAATGAACTTTCTTTTTTTTCTTACATTGGATGATACATAGTAGAGTTTATACATTATATACATTATATCACTAGATATTATCTACTTGCTTTAACAGCCTCTGGTTGAAAAATCGACCACCACCCCCCCACTCCCTTATTTGTTAACTTTTTGAAGAATGGTATTAAGAAAATATGCTCCCTCTGTGCTAGTTTATATATTTTTGAAGTCAATTTGATCAAATTAGAAAATAATTAGTACTGCTCTATAAACGGTTAAATAACTACTACAATTTAAAATATACTATAAATAATTATAATATTGTATCTTGATATTATAATAACTAATAAAATGTGACTATTATTTGTAGATGTTAGTAATGTATGGCAATCGCTTCTTTGATTTTACAGAACATAACATAAACATAAGATACGTAAAAATTAAAATAATCATACAGAAAGTTTGAGGCATTTTAGTTTTACCTTATTAAGAACTCTATCAGGTAATAATAGTTAATTTTGAAATTCAACTTGATATAATGTCATTTTAACAGAACGTCAACGGTGTTTGTAGACGTATCCGTTTAAAAAAAAAGTGTTCTCGAATAGTTGAATTTAAAATAGTTTTTTTTCTTTATTCTTTGTATTTTTGTTTGCTTCCGATGACGGAAAGAGATAAACTTTCCGAAACATTAAGCATTTTTTTGTTCGTTAGACAAATTTGTTTATCTGTAAACTTAACTACTGACAAATAGTTTCCTTTGGATTCGCATCAGTGTTTACAAAATTAACTATTTTATTTTGTAGATTTTCTTGCAGTGGCGAAATACCTGTACAGGATTTTTGCAGGGACTAATCTAATTTTAAAATAAAAATTTAATATATTTAAATTTATAAAAAACAAAAAACCGACGGCATAGCGTCATCAGAAGTACATGGATAAGAGTAACATAGAACAGAAGCTGTTTTCACTTCTTTTCACACATTACCATTTAACTCTCATGGGTAATAATATTTTATCATTATCATCATGAAGCTCTAGACTATTGAGTGGATGGTGGATCTTGTCTAATAGCACTCCATGTATCGAGATATCTTTCCTGCTCATAATCCAGTATTGGACATACCGATAGCATCTTTAATGCTGGCAAGTGTTTCCAACAAGTTTTAGTAGTCTGTCACTCTTGATGGTCAAAACCGTACCATGACAGGCATTGAGACTTTTTGGCATTCTTCAGTAATATCCCCTTCTTCATATGATTTCTTATTAGTGAGATTGGTTCGGATATATTGGTTCGTATTGAGGTTGTGAGAAAATATTTACATATATTTAACTCACCTATTTTGTCCTTTGCGAGTTATTTATTTCTTATTCCTTTTTTGTACAATTTCATAAAACTTCTCTAATAAAAACGATGAATTAAAGTGTATTTTAACGATATTTTTCCATTCTACAGAGTGGTTCGATATGCATTCCGGAAAGTTTGGCAGCATATTCTGCTAGATAAAATCAGTAAAAAAGTTTGCATAAATATATGTCCTAAAATGCTTAGTTTCGGAGACACAGGGTGGAGAAGTTTCATTTTAATTTCGATTTTTTTCTAGAAAATTACAGTTAAGTAAGGCCAATATTTAGATGAAAATTGTCATCTGGGAATTTTTTGACATGAGAAATTTAATTTTGATGTCAATATGACTCCTATTTGTAGGGGGCGCCAGCTACATGTGTTTTAACTGTTTTGCAGAGTAATAACATTTCGTCCGTACCTGTGTAAAATTATTGGGTAAAAAAAATATACATTTCGGTATTCTTTTTACGTAAAAAATATTTTTTCGGTAAAAAGCGCTACGAGCAATCGTTCTCAAGATATTTAGAACAGAAATAGTCAATACATGTCATTGATAAAAAATAAACATGTCGAGTAGATAGTTATTTGACTGAAATGATAAATTTGGGGAACTTTTTATTTTTTTAAATTAATCATAATTTTTTCTTCGAAAAAAATAATGGTAAAACAGTTTCTGTTGAACTTTTGGCACAAAAACATTTCAAATTTATGATTTCAGTCTAATAACTTTTTAGTCAATATGTTTAATTTATGTCAATGACGAGAGATATTGATAATTTCGATTCTAAATATCTCGAGACCTATTACTCGTAGAGATTTTTACCAAAAGACCTTTTTTACGTAAAAAATGTCGTAAATGTATATTTTTTTACTCGGTAGTTTTATATAGTTACGGACGAAAAGTGATTACTCTCAAAACCAGTTAAAACACATGTAGGTGGCGTCTCCTACAAATAGGAGCCATATTGACATCAAATTTCTCATGCCAAAAAACTCCCAGACACCAATTTTCATCCGCATATATACAGGGTTGTTCACCACATACGACACGGAGTATTGTAGCTAAACGACTAGATTTTTACAAATTGTAAGTTTTGGGTTCGTTGAAGGACTATTAGAGCTACAATTTAAAAATATTTTTACAAGATACAGAGTGTCCCAAATAAATAAAAAATAATAAGTTGTATTATTTTAAATGGAGCACCCTATATATTATTACATTTTTAGTTTCTACGATTAAAATAAAGGTAAATTTGATTAAGGTTTATTACACTTAAACCTTACCGTTTTTAAAATATTTTCAAGTTTGTGAAATTGCAGTATACATTTGAAGGCTTCATTTTTCCGAGGGTATCAAAGTTTTTAATACTAAATATGTACTGAAGTTTATTTATTGATCAGTTATTGTGTTGCAATAATAAAAACTTTACTACCTTATACAGAGTGTCTAAAAAATTATTTTAAATAATGACTAGCTTTAAACGGCAATAACTTGTTTGATTTAAATGGAACACCCTGTATATTTTATGAGAATCAGATGCACAATTTAATTGTCTATCAAATTGTGTTATACCGTTTTTTACCTATCTCTTCAAGTTTCCGTAGAAAATGCATTTTCTTGTAATTTAGAACTCATTTATCAATATACCCATGGAATACTGACATTTTAGATTATTTTTAAAGATGTACCAAATTTTTAAAGAGTACAGATACTAATATTGTCGATATAGGTCGTTTAGTTCATTAAAAAATAAAAAAAACTGTTTAAATATTTGTTAAAGAGGACCAAAATATGATTCCAGTATTCAAACTACATTAATTGACTGTTCGCGTTGATTAATAATAATTGCTTCAAATACTAAAAAGCTGAATTATGTATGTGTATTAGACAGTGTGGTAAAAAGTAACACCTTAAAAATGGTATTTAATTTTTTGACAAATGCTTAATTATAACAACAGATACGTTCATTTTCACAACTTATTATTATATTGATTTCTGATTCAAATCCACATTTATTTAGAATAATTTTTTAACGAGTACAATTAAGTATGTAGTTAATTAGTATTTGGGCGAAAATACTGATGGTTTATTTAATTAATGGTATACTCTTTTATAAAGATTTAAATAGTTTTCTTTTTTTGCATATTAATGGTTTAGTAATATTATCGTTTTACTAAAACGATAATATTACTAACCTGTACATTTTATACATTTGTTGTTTTAAAAACAATTTAAAATGTCAATATTCCATGGGTATATTGATAAATGAGGTCTAAATTATAAGAAAATGCATTTTCTACGAAAACTTGAAGGAATAGGTAAGAAGTGGTATAATACAATTTGATAGACCGTTAAATTGTGCATCTGATTCTCATAAAATATACAGAGTGTTCTATTTAAAGTAAATAAGTTATTGCCGTTTAAAGCTAGTAATTATTTAAAATAAATTTTTAGACACTCTGTATAAGGTAGTATTATTTTTATTATTGCAACACAGTAACTGATCAATAAATAATCTTCAGTAAATATTTAGTATTAAAAACTTTGATATCCTCGGAGAAATGAAGCCTTAAAATTTATACTGCAATTTAGCATAATTGAAAATATTTCAAAAACGGTAAGGTTTAAGTGTAATAAACCTTAATCAAATTTACCTTTATTTTAATTATAGAAACTAAAAATGCAATAATATACAGGGTGTTCCATTTAAGAAAATACAACTTTGATATTTTTTATTTATTTGGGACACTCTGTATCTTGTAAAAATATTTTTAAATTGTAGCTCTAATAGTCCTTCAACGAACAAAACTTACAATTTGTAAAAATCTAATCGTTTAGCTACAATACTCCGTGTCGTATGTGGTGAACAACCCTGTATTTTCATAAATTGACGTTACTTCAGAAATTATTTGGAAAAAATCGAAATAAAAATGAAACTTCTACGTCTTGTATCTCCGAAATTAAGCATTTTAGGACATGTAGAATGTAGAAGTTTAGGACATACATTTATACGAACTTTTTTACTTATTTTATAGCTGCAGAATATGCTGTTGAAATTTCCGGAATATAGTTCGGACCACCCTATATAATACTTCTGGGATACCTAAATACCCCACACGGTCAGTTGTTTCGTTTTATGTAACAGTGGTTAATGCGAGTAATGTAGTGTTAATATTCTACTATCAAGCAATTGGAACTATATTAATAGGACATGGTTAAATTATCGTTCAGCAAAAAAATCGAATTCAAATTATCCCAAAGTTTCTTTCAAAAGAGAAGCTTCGTCTAGAGTATTTCTGGTTTTATTACAAATATATGGCGGGCCTGGAATGCCTTAGCTGCTGCATTTATACTAGGCTTTAACCACGTTATGTTACGAAGATAAATGGTTATGTACGTAGCGCTTTGGCGACAGTTGTTGATTTAATTTATATAGATGTTAAGCGTTTTGCGGAAATACAGTTAGGAATAAAAATATTCCATATATTTGATTCTGGTATTTATTCAGGCGTAGAACAGAACATTTTTCAACAGTAATGCAATTTATGATTAAAAAAACATGTACGATTATTATTTTAAGCTTATATTATTTGTTGTTTTTAATGCACGTGCACAAGAGTATAAATATTTTCTTTTCAGTTAATATATTTTTTACCCATGAGAATGGAGTTAGTAATCAATTTAATCCGAAAAATTATATTTTTTCCCAGAAATATATTTTTTTAACTCTATTGCTGGTGTAAAAGTGTTTGGTGTATTGTGGTAAACCAGGGTTTTTGTTTTGCGTAGCAAAATAAAACGGCGTCAGAGGCACCTGGGGAATGGCAATCGACGATAATTTTTGTGAGGTCAATTTCAAGACTTGATTTACTAAAAATTGACAGAAAGCTTGTCAAAAATTAACAATAATTTTAGACATGATAGAACGTTTCCAGACACATAATCTATTTCCAAATTCATTTTCATGTTATGTTCTTTAAAATCAAAGAAGCGATTGCCATACATTACTAACATCTACAGATGCATGAGCAATACATGTATGTTTAATAGACTATATTAAAAACGCTTCTTTTTTTATTTTAGAGGCTATTGCTTCTTTCATCATAATTTTGGCGTTGTTAAAATATATTCTGTGCCCTGTGTCCCATGAATGCTGACAAATATTTATCTGACAATTTGTAAAAGTTGCCCTTTCTTAAATAATCTTTATGTTCTTGAATTTGAACATTTAAATGTAAATTTGTAAAAAATGTACAGGGTTGGTCAAATTCGCTTTTAAATGGAAACACCCTTTTCTATAGGAGATAGACGAAGACTAATATCGGTGTCTGGAGCTCAATTTTCATCAAAAACATGATGGTGAAAACCGCTCATCAATATCGGTTACCGTTTCTGAGTTACGGAGTGTTTTTCAAAAATGTGCATTTTTAACAAATCGCTGTAATTTTTTTGCTATGGAAAATTTTGTACTTCGATAAAAACATTTCCAAAGCACCTTTTTACGTAGAATTTAATGGTTTAAATACAATTTTTTTTTAAATTAATAATTTAAGAGTTTTCAATAGAAAAAATGTTTTTTTATTTGGGACACCCTCTATGTTTTTAATTAACTGAAAAAAATGTACAATTACCTTTCCAAAAATATAGCACACTTGATATTTTGTTATAATCCTGTTCGAAATACAGAATTTTTAAAAGTTCGCCACTTTTAACTAGTAGGCGTTGGACCCCTTATTGATGATATGCCCTTAATGGAACTCGAAAATTTATTTTTCCAGCAAGATGACGCACCGCCTCTGAACGCTGAAGTTATCAGCAAATTTTTGCAGCCAATTTCAAGAATAATTGAATAGTTAACCAAGATCCAAGCCGTTGGCCGTCGAGGCCGCCTGACTTAGTGCCCATGGATCTAGTCCTATGGATATATTTGCGGAAGAATAAAGGTTCCTTATTCTTCCGTATAATCTAGACAAGAATTAGAAATACTTAGCAGTTATGAGGGGGTATCTTTCACCCCAACTGAGTTAATGAATTCCGCGAGAAATGTTTAAAAACTGTCTGTTTTAAGTCTGTCCATAACAGAAGACGGTCGATATGTCGAACACCTGTAGCAAAATCTCATGCTCTCAATTTATTGTTATTAGATATAGTTTAAATGTGTTGATGTTCTGCATCTCTCATAGCCAATATTATTTTCGTTTTAATTGATGCTCACAGCTAGAATTTTTTTGCATTA
>NW_022146635.1:104541-111232 GCF_002938485.1 Sitophilus oryzae | reverse complement strand
AAAATCGGATTTCAATTTATTTCATTCTAGGATCGCTTGCGTTCGTCGCTTTGTACTCGTCACTTGCATCGCTCGTTCATAATCGAGCGATGTCGGTTATTTCAATAATCGAGTACTCAAGCGAATTTTCGCTCGAATTATCCCATCACTAATAAAAATATATTTATTTTCATTTTACAACAATTCAGATAAGGTTTTTATTGTTATCATTTGCATTCCATAAAATTGGGGTTATTTTTAAAAATTTTGTAATGAAAAGTATAAAACAAATAACGAATAAAATGTAAATATGCCTGTCATATAGGTTAAATTTTGAATTATTATCTTTATCGAGCAAGTAAGGGTGGTATAAGTGTCATAGGTATAAAACATCAGACACTTCAAAATATCGATTATGTACATCAGAGATAATTTCTACACACCTGGTACTCAAAAATTGCTACTTAACAATTTATAATTATTTAAACATTTGAAATGTATATAGTAAAACCTGATTCTCACTTATCTGACAGACAACACGCTGCAGACGGTCAGTTACTATTGTCATCAAATGTATTTCATGTATTCCAGATTCGTGGATGCGACTTTAACGAATTTGGCTTTATAGCCTAATGCCGGGTCCAGACCAAGCAGACAAAATAAGGACAAGACAGAAAGATGCATGTTTTGCGACAAAATTGAGACAAATCCAATATATTTCTGTGACATTTTTGTCTCATTTTTGTGTTGTTTCAAAATTCAGAGACTTTTCAATGTCCCGTCTCGAGTCGATAAAGATCAAAGTGTCTAGGTTTTGTTAGATAATGTACAGGGTGTTCCATTAAAAAAAAACAAAGAAAAATTATTTTATATTTTAGGAAGTTTGGCGTAGAAAAAACATCCTGTATGATTTACCATTACCATATTTATAGCAAAGTATGAACAGGCCATCTAAAGTAAATACCTAATACAGTTTTGATTTCAGAACAGTTCTTGTATTTTTAGTAATTTTTTTAAGAAGGGCTGAAAAATATTTTTTTTAAATTTATTTATTAAATTCTCTGTAACTATCGAAATATATTTACTCATATCTTAGAATTATGTAAAGGGCTCTGAAAGGAAGCCAAAAATGCAATAAATTACTGGGTGTTCCATTTAAAAACAATCATCGAGATCCACTCACCCTTTTTTGAGCCACCCTGTATAAGTTAAAATCTTTTTCTGAAATACATTCTGGTACATACTTTAGGTTTGCACTTAAATTCTCAAGTTTTTTTATTCTAGGATGCCCGACGCACTATTGCTGGTCCTTGTACATCCTTGCCTGACGCCTTTAATACTTTCTATAGGCTTGGTGCATTCTCCGCCGATGCTGCCACTATCGGATAATATCGTAAACAACTGATATATACAAATACACGGGTTTAAATAGCGAGTATACGAAAAATTTATTATATAATTATTCTAAAAGTGTTAGGAAGTATAATTTGTCAAAATTCTAAAAATTAAAATAAAAAGTAAATATTTTGATATCTTCCAAAGGTCTAACCGAGGGTCTAACGTGTATTATAATTTATTATTCCAGCTAAAAGAATTTTTAGATTAGTTCAACTGTAATTGGTATACTGTACCTAGTGTAGTACCTGAGCGTTTTATAGTATCAATAACTGCACTAGTAAACAACGAAAATACCTAAATATTATCACAAAGCCACGATTTCAATATTATTTTAATGCGATCAACATGAACGGGACCGTTAGGTTAGTTAAAATTTCTGATTTCTGCCGTATACAGCGCTGCGGTCGGAATTTTTTAGTATTGAAAATACTTCTGGCCGCATTTATATGGGACCCGTCTTTGAAAAAACGACATGCTCGATGCCACGAGTTCAATAACCTGCCTAATCAACTTGTCAACACGTAAGTCGATAGTTTAGCGGGCGTTGATCATCGAATAGAGCAAGCAATTGAGGGCCGAAATGAGGTCTTATTAATTTATCAGTGTGTGTGTGTGTGTGTGTGTGTGTGTGTGGGCCAACTATTTTATGGATATGGATGTTTGTCTGGGCCGGCGGATAAAGAAAGCCCATATTATTATAAAAAAGAATATGCTTCAAGGCATATGTATTATTATAAAAAAGAATATGCGTCAAGGCATATAGGTTGTTAGGTACAGTTTGGCTATTTTAATCTAACTCTTTCCGTATGAGAAGCAAGGCGCAAATTATACGTGAAAGAGCGGAATCACATAAATAATAAATTTAGAGTAATGCAATATTTTTTCTTGGCGCGTAGGATAGGTAAATCCATTACAGGGAATAATTAATTAAATCATTAAGTTCCAAAACATAATAACTCGGGTCTCATCGGATATGCTGATACATTTTGCTAAAATTTAGGCTAAGAGGACCTATATTTTTTATGATTATTATTTTTTTAATTAACAACTTAGGACAAAGAAAAAGCTTGCATGGTTTCCACCGCCAACAGGCGTAAAAACAAATGCATATACATATCCGGATACATGTTTATATGAACTTTTTACCTTAAAACACTCAAAGAATCACCTCCTGAAGTTTGGCCAGATACTTAATTAACACCCTGTATTTAAAAATGGCTAGCTAGTGATTTAGTAAGCTATGTTTATTTTAATGGGAAAAAAATACATCTCATAAAAAATAAACAAACTCATAATACAAATACTATACACTAATTAATTCATTTTAAATGTATCTAAATAGGCACTTTAATAATTGAAAAATGGTCAGGAGCACTTCATAGAATATACCAAATATGCAAAAAAAATCCAATAAAAAAACCACAAATGGCACATTAAAATCTGCATTATCTGAAATCAAACTATACCTAAACGGCTAATAAAATAATAGTGACAAGACTAAATAAAAGTGACAAGACGCCGACATCGATAACGCGATGAGCAGTTTTAAATAATTATTATATTATTCCAAGTTATTATTACATACGTGTTTTACAATTATTGTAATACAGTAGCATTCCTTCAAATAAATTTTAATTTAAGTATTGTTATATAGTCATATAAATGATTATAGCCCGTATGATTTCTAAATTTAAAAAAATCAAGCGTGTTTTTATCAGAATTATTTAATGATTAAAAATAAGTAGAAATAGTTAATATTTATTAACTTCGTAAGTGTTATATTTTAACATAATTAGGGATTATCTTAAGTTTAAATTATGGTAAACTTGTATGAGTTTCAATCATTCATATTTAAAATGTTAGGAAAGACAATATAGATTTTAGGCAAGAGAACTCAAGGGAAGGGCTGTGTAACTAGTAATTAAAACTTAACAATTTTTTTTTACTTGATATTTTTCTGGTCGTTCACGTTGCACTTTGACTCTTCGTTGTGTCACACACAATCTAAATTTCTGATATGATGCAGAACTGATAAATTGGACCAAATATATTAATTGCAAGGTATCCAAAGAAATATTTTTGTTAACTTTGCAATAATTTAAAAAAAATTTGACGTGAGATTACTTTATAATTCTTGGAAGTCTTGGATGATAAAGATTTGAATTATTAGGGTCTGTTTTGTTTAAGAAGTTAACAAATAAAAAAAAAATTAAAAGTATGCATAGTTATAATGTTCTATATTAATTGGACATACTGAATGTAAACTAGGTATAGTTGCTGCAATCGATAATATATTTTGCTGCTTATTTTCAGCACAACACAATCCGTTATGATGAAACGAAAATAAGAAATACCGCTACTCATATTATGGGCACCTATGTATTTTTAATTTCATAATGATGTTTAAAAAAGACATAGGTACATATTATGAGTAGTGGATTTGTGACGGTTTTTTATTAGGTATGATGAAAAGAAGCTGCAAACTAAATTATCGTTGGGGCCAACTTATATTTTCATTTATTTTATCTACAGTAACTATGCACGGTAGGGGTTCAAAATATGCCTATACTCTGAGGCAACTCCATTCCAGTATAAATTAACATTTACATTCCAAGTATCTTCTTGGTCACTGGCATCCTGTTCACTTCTTATTCCCCCTCATTTCTATAAAAAAAATATTATGATTTATAACTTTTAATTTTTATTGTGAAAATTGGTGAAAAGTAATTTTTTTGAACGGCGAATTTAAATTTATGGGCCATTCACAAATTTAAATTTGCACCTAAGTTCGAATATTGGTTAAACATAGGAATACCCAGGTAATATCCCGAAATATGCAAAAAAAGAAGTGAGTTTAGGTTAGATTAGAATTAGGTTTTAGTTGGTTTTGCATTAATAAAAATATAGACCTAATCTAAACTTAAGCTAAACTGACCCCCTTTTTGCATATTTTGGGCTCCTACGTGGGTAGGAGCCCGTCATAGTGTCGTGGCCGGTCGTGACCGTCATCGTGACCAATCACGAATTCGCACACGTTCATATCCATCATTAATATAAAAAACTTGTTTTCTATACGTATCTGGAATATATTTGTGAATAGCGATCAATGATACGTTTACGTTAGACTGCCGGAGTGCTGACGTCACGAATGTCCAATTGCTGTCCAACAAACATGGTTTAGTTCTTTTATATTTCTATTGAGCTCTTCCAAATGACGCCACAAGTTAATATAAAATGTAAAAAAACAGTTGATTGTCGACAGCTGCCGACTTGTCTTTTAATACGCCATACGCCTATGATGCTTGCGCATGTTGCAAAATCTGTGAATTTCGAAATCAACTGAAATACACCAAGCCTATATCCGATGTTGACATATTTCCGATTTTTATATGGGCTGATTGATTAAAATATGCCTTTAGCTATCTAACCCAATCTGTTTGAGCAAATGTATTAGCTTGTCGTGTCTCACGTTATCAAATGCCTTCTCATAATCTATAAAACATGCGAAGGCACTTGTCTGCTTATCAAGACATTTTTGGACTAAACCCTGTATTGAGAGTAAAGCATCTCTGGTTCCCAGACCACTTCTAAAGCCGATAGTGTTTAAATAAGATATTCGGTATTTATTGCTTTTGAAAAAGTTTGGGAAGTTTCTTTTTCAAATATGACTAATATTTTAACATTGAATAGTATTTTATTACTAAGTTAATTATTGTCATCAGTTAAATCTTAGTTGAAATGTATTTTATAATATAAGTAATTAATGTGTTTAAATCATTTTATAGATATAAAGATATATACAGGGTGAGTCTTAAATAACTGCAAATATTTTCTGGGCTGGTAGACCTCTACCGGGTGCGTCTCAAAAGTGGCTCACTCCTATAACTTTTTTATTTTTTCAGATAAAACAACGAGATTTGGTATGTTAGTATATGACATAAATTAGGATAGATTAACGTATTCAATTGTTTTTGGTCACTTCCGGTTTCACCGAAATGACCACAATTTGATTTCCAATGGCAATCCTCGGTATTTTACTTTATTCGATGAAAATGACACTCTGAATGGGAATGACATATCATATGTCAACTTTTGACATTTTCACCTATGGTTTATTCAAATTGCAACATGCAGTTTCATAACGACAATTTGACTCAAGAAATACCAAGTGTATTTATATCAAATTATTCGTAAAATGCTTTTTCGATATGCTAATGAGCCACCTTCGTTCCATTTGAAAAAATTGAGAAAAAAACATCCAGGACAAGACTACTAAAAGTATTGAAAGATCAAATCTATTTTTCCAATCCTTGATTCAAAATTAGTCATTTCAATTGACAAGGCATGACACTCCTAGATTAAATTTAAAATACACCTTTGCTTTTGAGCGAATATGTCAAGAGGATTGACATATGATATGTCAATCGATTCAAGAGTGTCATTTCTATCGAATAAAGTAAAAAAAATACCAAGGGCGCACCAATTTAAAAATCAAAGTTGTAGTCATTTCCAGTGAAAACGGAAGTAACCAAAAGAAACAATGGAATACGATCAATCAATCCTAATTTATGTCATATACTAACATTTTTTTTTTTTTTTTTTTCTAAAAATATAAAAGTTATAGGGGGTGAGCCACTTTTGGGGCGCACCGGTATACAGAAACATATTTTTTCTCCTTTGTCGTTTTCGATAAATCGATAATGTATAGAATTAAAAAAAAAAATTATTTTGGGTAAATTTTGAAACCAATGGATCTTTCTGGGTTTTCATTTTGTAAATTAATCTACTACCTATGTTACCAAAAAAATATATAAAAAAAATGTATGTTTTTTAACTAAAAATTGAAAATTTTCCAAAAAAATTCCATATTTTTCAAAAAAAATTTTTTTGTAAAAATACTTTTTTTTTTTTTTTGTTTCTGGGGTCGAAATATACTATCATAAAAGTATTTACACTTATTTAAGACTCACCCCTGTATATAATGGACTGTATTAATATTACATCTATTTATTTTACATCATAATTATGACAAAACGAAAGCAATGCACACAACTCTGTCTATTAATAGGAGGAATTACATTTATTAGTTTTGGATTATTAATATTTGTTTATATTGAATATATTTATGAACTGCTGCTCAATCAGGCTTTGAAATTTACCCCAGATTCAGGTTTGTACTGCATCATTTTTTTCTCTTAAATAATAGAATATTTTTTGTATTATAGGATAGCATATTAGATTTTTGTAAAAGTAAATGATAAAAGAAATAAGAGGTATATTGCTTATAGAGAAGAACAACAATACGTAGCTTGCA
>NW_022146635.1:36402-91889 GCF_002938485.1 Sitophilus oryzae | reverse complement strand
TTACTTCGGTATTGCTTCGTTCAGTTACGTATTGCTGTGTTGCCCGAACACAGTGCAAGCTGGTTTGCCGCTTACTGGTGGTCAACCAATCCTGGGTACCTATTCTTGACATCGTTCACAACTTTGCGTATACGCATCCCGTGTATTGTTATAAACAGGGTATCCCAGAATAAGTGCAAATTATTTTTAAAGGGGTGGTAGATCTCGATAAAGAAACATATTTTCTCTTTATCGTTTATCAAATAAGTCCAAAATAACGGACTTATTTTTGCTGAAAAAATTTCAAAATGATTTTTTGCTCAAATTTTGAGAACCTTCTTCTTCATGTGCCTTCTCCTCATCGGAGGTTGGCGACCATCAATTGGAATTCCTCCCTGTCTTGAGCCAAACGGATAGTTGCACTGGCCTCTTCTATATTAAACCACTGGCGCAAATTCCGCAACCAGGAGAACCGTTTACGCCTGATGCCTCGTCGTCCTTCAATCTATCCCTCAACGATCAGCTGTAGGAAACTATATTTGTTATTACGAAAATGTGACCAAAATATACTGCTTTCCGTCGTTTTATTGCAGTCAATAGTTCTTGGTCCTTACATATTCTTTCCAATACTTCGAGATTTGTTAAAATTTTGAGAACCACTGGATCTTTTTGGATTTTCTTTCTTTTTTAAATTTAATCTACTACCTATGTTGCATATTATCAAGAAATTATTATTTTTAAAATAAAACTAAAAAATTCCAAAAATTCAAAAAAAAAATTTTCAAAAAATTCCGAATTTTCAAAAAAATTATTTAGAAAAAAACCTCATAGGCGTGTCTGGGGTTGAACTATACTACCACTTACGTTAAAATACTTACACGTATTTCTGGGACACCCTGTATATGGGTACATAGTAGCGCCGCCCCGCCTCGGGCTTAAAACCTTGAAAAAATTAAAGAAGCGTGTTATCAAATCGGCTAGTTCACAGTGAAAGCAGGTAGGCGTCAACCAGCGTTCATCGGCGTTCTCGCTTTTACCGGAACGAAATTATTTATTTCTGCTTTTGCACGCGCCGACAGCGCACAGAGGGTATTAAGAACTAAAGTTGGCCAAATTATGTTTTATGATTTTTGCTTTTATGCTAGTAATATTAATTATTAGAGGAGGGAGAGAGGGTGCTAATATGGAACTTCATTTTGTTTTTCCTACACAATATTTTCCTCTACACTGAAACCCTTTCCACCTATCAAATAGGGCCATTCTGTGCAAAACCAAGCTTTATAGACCAAACCAGGTTTATAGACCAAATGCCCCTATGTGCGGCGCCGGCGGCCGTGGCGTTTGAATATGGTTAGTTTAGGTTAGGTTGGTTAATCAGGTAAATTTCCTCTTAATTGTCTACTTCCGAACCCTGCTCGCATATCCGAAATGGCATATACAATACACGTGATGCATATACGCAAAGTTACGCATTTGTGTATTGTTATATGGCTTTTTAGAGATGCGAGATGCGAGCGATATTTTAAGATGCGAGTGGTCAAGAATAGGTACCCAGGAGACGGCGCTGGTTGCCGGAAAGCACCTGCCTCCACTATGTTCGTACCCTTACTGTCTTTTTGATCGTAAAAATTCAAGGCCGTGACACGACATGACCTTGGTCATGTCTTGACGCACGAGCTAGCGAGAAAAAAGTGGTAAGGATTGCACGATCGCACAAACACAAAAAACATCTGATTTAAAGCTGAGAAAAGCATTATAATAGAAGCGATACTATACCTGTACCAATCACTCTGGTTGCTAGCACAGAATATCTGGCTACGCAACAGAAGCCGCGTTACATGTATAAAATCGTGGTGCAAAGGAGACAGGCTTTAAAAAGCCTGTCTCCAAATCAGATATTTTGATGCGGTAGTTTCACTACTACATAACAGAGGGCGATAAATTTAAAAGAAAACAGTTTTTCTACAAACGAAATTTAAAAGAAATTTATGCAGTTTAAAAGGGTTTCATGTAATAGCAGTTTAATGTAATAAGTACATCACTAGTAGTGCAATATAATTGAATATTTTGGAATATTTCGCACAAATAAAAACCATTTCTGACGCAATCTTCAAAATTTGTTCTCGATGTAAAAAAAATATTGTTTCTGTAAACAGAATATTAAATTTTTAGCCAAATTTTTGCCCAGTTCAAGAATTAGTTTTAGATTACGGATTAGCTAGAATTTGTATGTATAGTTATAATACAGGGTCCCTTGACCCTGTATTATAAAATTACAAATATTATATCCATGGAAGTGATCGATTATTAGGTACAATATAGGAGATACCCGCAATAATTTAAATATAAAGGATTATGAAGTTTATAACTTAATGGTAATAAATTTATAATTGTAATGGTTTAAGTATATTTTTTTTTTATTAATAATAATTTAAGAGTTATCAACAGAAAAATTTATTTTTGAGGACACCCTCTATATTTTAATTAACTGAAAGAATTTAAAATTACCTTTCAAAAATATAGCACACATGATATTTTGTTATAATCCTCTTCGAAATACAGAATTTTTAAATGTTCGCCGCTTTTAACTAGTAGGCTTTGGACCCCTTATCAATGATATGTCCTTAATGGAACTCGAAAACATATTTTCCAGCAAGACGACGCACCGCCCCTGAACGCTGAAGTTATCGGCAAATTTTGCAGCCAATTTCAAGAATAATTATTGAATAGTTAGCAAAGATCTCAGCCGTTGGCCATTGAGGCCGCCTGACTTAGTGCCCATGAATCTAATCCTATGGATATATTTGCGGAAGGATAAAGGTTCACTTATTCTATCATAATCTAGACAAGAATTAGAAATACTTAACAGTTATGAGAGGGTATCTTTCACCCCCAAACCAAACCAAAAACACCTGTAAAATCTCATGTGTTGGTTTGCTTAGTTTGCTATTGTTTTATTGTTATTAGATATAGTTTAAATGTGTTGATGTTGGTTAAATATATTTTAAATTGTTATAAAATTCTGCATCTCTCATAGCAAATATTATTTTCGTTTTTGATGATGTTCCACAGCTAGAATTTTTTGCATACAGCCGGTGCCGTTCAAACCCTACTTATTTAAAGCGGGCGAATTTTATATACTCGAAGAGGAATCGGGTAAAATATCAAGTGTGTTATTTTTTTTTTTTTTTTATTTTCAATAAATTAAATATACAATAAAATACAGGGTGTCCCATATAAAATCAAATTTTCTGTTGATAATTCTTAAATTATTTATGTAAAATACTTAAACCATTAAATTCTACGTAAAAGGTGCTTTGGAAATGTTTCCATAAAAATACAACATTTTCCATAGCAAAAGAGTTACAACGATTTGTTAAAATACATATTTTTTGAAAAACACCCCATAACTCCGAAACGGTAACAGATATTGATATGCGGTTTCACCATCATGTTTTGACAAAATTGAGCTCCAGAGATATTAGTTTTGTCTATCTCTATACAAAAGGGTGTTTCCATTTAAAAGCGTCGGGTGACCCACCCTGCACATTGTGTGTATTTCAAATTTTGCTTAAAGTGAAGGAAGAATTGAAATATGTAAATAATAACTAATAATAAAAAAAAAAATGAAACTTTGATGTGCTACGACTTTATGAACGACACAGCATACTTAAATTTATTATTCGCTAATAGATATTTAAAAACTCTTCATTGGTTATTTATCTTTTGCGGTACTCCTATATTTTACCTAATAATCGATCGTTTCCATATATAAAAACGACCCTGTATGTATAGGTATAGTATATATAGCTGGTTTTTCAGCTACGTGTAATACCAGAACTTCCAACTTAAATTTATGTTTAAATATCAGAAATTAAATATACTATACGATCGACAAAAAAACGGCGTCCAAGGACGGCTGAAATGACAATCGATGATAATTTTGGTCAATCAGGTCAATCTCTAGACGTCATTATTTGGCCCGTACTCTTCTTTCAAGAAAATTGGAATTTAATTTTATATTGAATTAAAATGATTTTAAATGGTACTTATGTTCTATAATTTTTTAATCTTTCTATATTAAGTCTTCAGTTTTTAAACATTTATGTCGAATTTTAATAAATGACGTCTAGAAATGGATCTCGCCAAAATTACAGTACGTCTGTACGTTCTGTAGCTACGGGGTTATCCGTGAGAGGGGAAACCATGGGGAAACGATATATTCTCTCGATGTTTTTCGTAAAAATAGACGACGCGTCCCATCAATAAAATTCGACAAATTTGCAAGTGGCCAAATTTGTCGAATTTTAATGATAATAAAAACAAATTTTTTTTTTTTTTTTAAAAAGAAAACAAATTTCTTGCAGTATAGGCATATAATAAAATTATATAAAGGATTCTTGCCCATAACTGCTGTTCATAGAAATTTAATTCTACGCTGTTCTTGTTATAATGTGGATCAACCTGCTCTCACTACCGGTTTCGGAGCCTACTCCATCATCAGGTGAGCTTGGGCAGATCACAAAATATCCACAAAATGACAACCACAGCGCGAGATGACAAACACAGCGCGTAGATTAAGAATTTCTATATCAGCGGTTAAGTAGTGGCAAAATCACTATGGTATTATATACTACTTGTTTCTTCTAATAACAACAATAACCAGCCTCTCTTATCTAATTGTCGAAACATACGTACATTATGTACCTACATACTTCAATACGGCTGGTGTTAATAGTATATGTGAGTATTACAGTGAAATAAAAAATTAAGATATTTTAAAAGATAATTAGATTTTTATGAATAAGTATTCACACTGTTCTATCATTCCATTACTTAATGTTAAAATTATTATTTCTATTTACTTGATATTTCAATAGTTTCAATATTCAGCAAAAATATAATGTAACTTAGAATCACTTCTTTTTTGATGGTTATTTAAGTTAATAATAAAAAAAACTTTTTTAATATATTTTATTAGACAATGCTATATTCTACTATTTCAATAAGAGTCCATTTCACTAGTTCGAAAAGTAACAAAATAAGCGTTCGGCATTTAACGTTTTATGTAAAACTGGCTAGGCAATTTTTACAGAAATGAAGAAAGGAAATTAAAGAGAAAGGATTATACTAGGATAAGGATTATCCGTATTGTAGCTACATTTTGGAAAACTTCTTTATTTTTTAAGATTTTGATGGTCAAACCTCAACAAAATATTTCTTATGATTACTTACAGTTTTTACTAAATTTTCTCGAAAATGGAGCATAATTTAAAATTCCGTTACAATTCGGAAATAGATTGAAGTTTGTGATTAGTATATATAATTTATATGTTTTTTGTAACAGGTACTTCACTATTTTTTATGACAAATGCTGAAGCGCTTCATACCTTAATCAAGCCTTATGCCGCAACCGTACATGCGGCATTTAGCGATCTCCGATCCGGACTTCGCCGATTTCCTATGTGTGTGGATGGGGAAGTCGGAGTTCGGCGACTCGATCGGCGACGAGAACGAGCGCTTGTCTCTATGTTGTTGCCACAAAACACATACACCAGAAGAAGAGCGAGCACCTTGCTAAATATTGGAAAGTGAAATTGACGTTTAAATTTGACACTGTTGACAAGTCTACTGTTACTAGCGCCCCCAATATCGCTTGTAGGAACTACGGACTAGATTGTCACGTATGGCTGAGTTTAAAAAAATAAAAAAATTAGTTAAAAAAAAAAAATTATGACATACATAAAAACACAAAAAGAAAATACAGCATTTTTTAAAAATATGTTTAATATCAATATCAAATATACAACACAAATTAATTTCACCACAATAAATTAATAAAATTAGAAGAATAATGTTACAAGTATAGATCCGAAGACAAAATTAATTATAATAAAACTGAAAAAAATGGCGTCATAGATAGCAGAAAGAATATATCATAATTTTGAAAGTAAAATTTTATGGGAAATGTCATCGATCATCATTTTTTAAGCCAACTGGACGACTATTTCAAGCTGAGTTCGTTCATATTGCTCTGAGAAATCTAGATAAACAAAGAATAATAAATTAAAAATATTCCAGAAGAGGGGAAAGAGAGGAAAAACCTGTATCGTCTCAGATATCTGTCAGGGTATTGTTAAAAGTGTCATCTTTTTGCTCGAAGATTTCAGGTCGATCAAAAGATGACATTACAACAATACTTTGCCGTAACTTTCACAAATATCAGAGAGAGGACAGGTATTGCCTCTCTTATCCTCTGGGATGCTTTATATATGTTGTTCTTTGTTTATCTATATTTCTCAGGGCATAATGCCGAACACGAATACAGTATATAATTTCAATATCCCTAAAGTGGAAGAAAAAGATCACCCTTTCTGTTTTTGTACTATGGTCCCTTTCTTCCGCTGGCTCATCTCGTTGATATTTAGGAAGGTATCCATAAAATATATATTTTACTATCGGTCCTGGGATGAAAAAAAATATAAAATTCAGTTTGATTTGATGATCCTTTTCTGTCACCTAAATCAGGAGAATGACAATGAGCATGTTAAGATGAAAAAAAAAATGTTATCAACACTTGCCTACCCTAGTCCGAGGAGTTTTATGAAAAGCCTATATTTGCCTAAATAATTTATGTGTTAAAAATTTACCAAGCAAACTGCAGCGACAAACAAAACAAATAAAATGGCGATAAGTCAACGTCAACGACCCGACAAGGAGAAAAGTGGTGTTCGAATAACAAATTATGAGTCACCAAAAATTGTTTTGACTCCTTTCAATGCACGCTTTAGAAAGAAAAAGAGATATGAACTGTAATACTGAAAGAACGTCAAGGTTTTATCTGTCACTCTTGTCAATAATTTATCGGTAAGGAAGATTCCTAGAAAATCGCTTGTAGTCAAGTTTTGAACCATTGCCAGTTCTCCCATAAGAAGTCTCATCTACCTGGTTGTTGTTATCAGGGCCCGCGTGTGTGGATGGAAAGGCGAAGTCCGATCACGAGCGCTCGGAGTTCGCTAAATGCCGCATGTGCGGTTGCGGCAAAACAAAGCACGTGTGTTTGGAATTTTAGGTGTGGCTTATCACGATAGGATCGGGCTAAGCCTTAGGCAGATTTCTGAAATATAATATACACAGGGTGAGTCTAAAATAAGTGCAAATATTTTCAGGGGTGGTATATTTCGACCCCAGGAACACGTCTATGAGGTTTTTTTTCGCAAAAAAAGATGTTAAATTTCACTGTATATTTTTCGAAAATTTTTAGAACTGCCTGTTCACCGCAAATTTTTCTACGGTATAATTTCTTAATCTATGATATTACCATAGTTACAGCTTTTCTCTATGGTTAAGGCACTAAAAGGGATGCAAATACAGAAAAAATTCGGTGGCTCTCAAAATTTTTCCAAAAAAAATATTTTTTTTTTAATTTTCAAACTTAAATAACTCGCTTATTTTGGACTTATTTGAAAAATGGTAAAGAGAAAATATGTTTCTTTTATCGAGATCTATACAAGCCCTGAAAACATTTGCACTTATTTAAGACTCACTCTGTATTTCCTTCGGCCACACACCCGCTTTACCCGACCCCTGAGACCGACCCGAAAGTACAGCGTAATAGACTTTTAATCCTGTGCTTTTTCAATCTCTTTTAGGCAAATAAAAATATAACTTAAGAAAAAACACTTAATATTTCAAAGTAATAAACTCCTCCGTCGTTAAAAAAACGAGTTAAAACAAAAATTATTCAATTTAGAACGCTAATCCTTTTTTCTTCTAGTTAATTAATGATCTACCGTCATTATACTGGGTACTTACTATTTTTAAATGTAACTTCAGCTAATAATAATAGATGTAGGTGTAGGCTATTAGGTGTCGTTTAGGCTATTAGCCTGTCGTTATAGATAAATACAATTTAATTTCTCAACGACATCCGCATCTTTGGCTATTTAACGGCGGATCATCATGGTTATGAATAAGTTACATTGAAGGTTATGAATAAGTCACGTGTAATTTTGCAAAGGTCAAATATTATCTACCCAGATGATTTCTTAATGCAAAGTTGTATGAAAGAGACTTTTGAAGAGGGGTTAAAGTTGTACTTTTCTCTAGAATTTCGTTTCATTTGGATTTGTTGTTTAAAAAGTTATTTGTAAAATCTACCTTCAAATTAGTAAAAATTTATAATACGGCTCAGAGAAGCTACAATTAAAATACCAACAAAACGACGATTGTCATTGTCAAATTCGATGTCACATTTTGTTTACAAAAAGGTACCGAATAGAGTAATTTTGTATAAAATAATTATGAATTTCCCAACTTCTGAAAAAGTTACCATGGTTAAACGACATTTGCAGGAAATAGTATTGCCGCTGTGTTAGATATGTTCGCAGCTCAGTCTCCGGAAAGCCTATACCGAATAAGTCCAACAGTTTAAAGAATAAACCAGTGCCAGTGGTTTTATACTAAAGGCACTCTATTTATTTGTTATATTGTTGTGGATGTATGTGGTATGAGAGAGGCCTCGAGTAATGAACAGCAAACAAGTCATACACCGCGAATACTATTCTCAGGTCAACTATTTCTTTTGTAGGTGATCATTTCAATTCGAAAGAAAATGAACCACCTTTTTCAAGCCACCTAAATTCCTGTAAACAAAAAAAAAGACATCGAACTTGATAATGACAAAATCCTATTTTGCTGGTATTAGGCCAGTAAACGTAGCCGAGTATTATACAGGGTGTCCCAGAAATGAGTGCAGATATTTTAAGGGGTGGTAGATCTGGTCAAAATAAACATATTTTCTCTTTACCATTTTTAAAATAAATTGAAAATAACCGAGTTATTTAACTTTGAAAATTTAAAAAAATAATCGCAACATTTTGAGAACCGCCGGCAGATATCACCAACTACATCCAATTGCCCGGATCAAGCCCGAATTTCAGTTAATTCGACGCACTGTGTTGCCATAGGGACAAGAAAGTGTATGTTAAAAGTAAGTCATAAAATCACAACACCTGACGAGTTTGCAGAGATTCATTACATTTTTAAGATTGTGATATTATTACATAAAATAAATTAAAAGTTAAATGTTTAATAATGTGTTAAAAAATGTGTTAAAAAAGTTAAATTAAAAAACTTACCCAACATTAAAAAAGATACTTATGACAGATTGTAACTGTGACAATTCTCTTTTTCGATATACACTTAACTAAAATACACTTCACTGTGCTGCTTTACTTGTACATGCTGTAGTTATTATAATAACTACTAAAATAACAGTGTCCCCATTTTTAACACATTATTTTCATATAGGCCTCATCACAATTTGAATCACTGATTTACAAAACTCCTTGAAAAGCACACATTACTTTGAATACCTTTCTGAATGAATAAATGTTGAGAATTATTGTCTCTCACCGCCACTTTACGAACTACTTTCAATCTAAGGAAATACATGTTTCACTCAACAATTTTAAATACATATTTTGTTTTTTCGCTATTTTTTCTATGTATTTCAACAATTCCATCGACAGCCCAATCGTCGCGTCGGCCACCGGCCAAGAGAGCGGCGCATCACTGGTAACTGCTCCTTTGTCGCGCCGCCGTGTCGAGCTTGCGTCATGCGAGGTTGCCGTAGTTTCAACAATTTCAAATTCAAGACACTCGAAGCAATCAAATTCTTATTAAATTTTAAAAATAAAACAGAACACATGAAAGGAAACAAACAAAACACAAATGAATTGGTTACTGATAGGGTCACAAAAAAGAAATTTCTAAAATGTTTATCGTAATTCAGAATTCAATACATCGAAAAGAGCCCGGCGAATAATCAATTCATTTTTGTTTTGTTTATTTCCTTTCATGTTTCTCTGTTTTATTTTTAAAATTTTATACGAATTTGATTGCTTCGAATGTTTTGAATTTGAAATTGTTGTAACTACGGCAACGTTGTTTAACATCGTCGTCTGACGCAAAGCCGCCACGACGGCGCGGCGACCGGTGACTCAAAGGACCAGTTCACACGCGGCAGTTCTTGGCTGACGGTTAGGCTGTCCATGGAATTGTCGAAATACATCGAAAAAATAGCGAAAAAACAAAATACGTTGTCAATAATTGTTGAGTGAAACATGTATTTTCTTAGATTGAAAGTAATTCGTAAAGTGCCGATAAGAGACAATAATTCTGAACATTTATCCATTCAGAAAGGTATTCAAAGTAATGTGCGCTTTTCAAGGTGTTTTGTAAAACAGTGGTTTAAATAAAACAGAGAAACATGAAAGCAAACAAACAAAACAAAAATGAGTCGATTATTCGTTTGGCTGTTTTCTAAATTTCTTGAATTGAATTCTAAATTACGATAAACATTTTAGGAATTTCTTTTTGTGACCTGATTGTGAATAATATGAATTATTTTATTAAATTTATTCCAAAATAAAGTTATTTTGCAGCATAACAAAGATTTTCTTAAACGTCATAAACGTAATGTTTTAGTTAATTTTCGGTGGTTTTGTGCAACTGATTCCGTTGCACTGACCACACTTTGAAGAACATTTAAGACCCAGTTTTCTACAAGAGCAATAGGTGTTAGATTGCCTTTTGATCTTTCTTCCATCCATATTGTAAAGGATCTTACTTGTTACCAATCCATTCTTGAATCTAACAAATACAACTTATAACATTTCCTAATAGTTGTATATCTTTACAGTTACCTGATACGTATTCTGAGTAAATGGAGTTTTGCAGAGTTCTCAGTTGGAGGCAAATTAGCTAAATTAAAAGGTAGTCTTAAAGGCTTGTCTTGATGTAATCCTATTGTATAGAGCGTATATCTCAGATGGTTAATATGTTTGATATAAGCTTAGGTAGTGATATAACTTTAAAAAATAATTTAATCCTGACTGGAACAAGTCAAAAATATGTGCCTGTCGATACTGAAAAAGATGACGATCTTTATCAATACCTCAACGTATTTTTAGAAAAAAAAAAAATGCTAACAAAGATGACTTGTTTCAGTCAGGATTAAATTATCTTTTAAAGCTATATCACTGCCCAAGCTATATTAAACATATTGTCGTCATCTGAATACACTCTATACAATAGGGTTGCATCAGGACAAGCCCTTAAGACTACCTTTAATTTAGCTAATTTGCCTCGAACTGAGAACTCTGCAAAACTCCATTTACTCAGGACTTGCTATCAGGTAACTGTAAAGATATATCTATTATAGGAAATGTTATAAGTTGTATTTTTTTGGATTCAAGAAGGGATTGGTAACAAGTAAGATCTTTTACAATATGGATGGAAGAAAGATCAAAAGGCAATCTGACACCTATTCAATCAACAGAAGATGTGGCGCCTCCTGACCTACTAAAATATTTTTTTTGCAATTGCAAAGAGAGTCAGTGCTCTAAAAATTGCTCTTGTAGAAAACTGGATCTTAAAAGTTTTGCAAAGTGTGGTCAGTGCAACGGAATCAGTTGCACAAACTTTTAGTTGAAGCGGAAAATGACGCTCAGGATGACGCCATAGCAGATTTTATTTAATAACTTTAATTTAATAATAACTTTTTAACAATAATTTTATTTAATAAATAGTATTTTAACGTTATTTTTAATTGCTTTAATGCTTAAATTTATACTTGGTTTATCTATATTATAACACTATACTGTTAACGCAAAAATTATAGCTGATTGGTTTAAAAAACTGGAAAATTTATAAAGCGTATAGTAAAAAATTGCTCTATCTCTATTACTATTTATTTTAGAGAAAAAAAATGATTGAAGGTAAGATATTCTAAATTGAATTCTCTCCAGAAAACATATCTTTAGTTTTTTCGAAAAGGTTATGCAAACGGAGATATTTGAAAAAAAACTAAAAAATCCAAGATGGCGGCGATTTTTTTCAAACTTCCCCCACTGGGACCGAATGGGACTTTTGAGGGGTTAAATAGGAGATCATTATCATTATCATTCCCGTTGAGATCGGTTGGTTACTAATTTTTTCCACCTCAACCTCCAGATTGACTGGCCTATATTTGAATTGTAGCTTTCTCTGGGTCGTATTATAAATTATTAGTAATTTGAAGGGAGATTTTTGCATATAATTTTTAGATGCATATTCCAAATAAAACGAAATTCTAGACGCAAGTACAACTTTAACACCTCTTTAAAAAAACATAATACAACTTTTGCATAAAATCATCTGGGGAGATAATATTTGACCTTTTCAAAATTTACATGAGATTTGCTGTCTCGTGTTACGATGCCACCACACGGTTTATATAAACCTATTATTTAAATTTATATTAATTATATTTGAAGAACCACAGTAATTATTTGTCTATAAAGATATGCATTTTACTTGTATCGTACTGTCATGTCGCATCGAAACCAACCTCGGCGGTAAATCGCTTCCTTCCTTCTCTAACAAAAAAAGATATACATTTTACGTATGTAAATCCATACCTTATAGATATACTTAATTTTTTTCTTTTCTTTTAGAGGCATTTAAGGCATGGAAAATTAATGAACCGCCTTTAGATTTAAATCTGTATCTTTTTAACTGGACAAATCCAGATGACATTACAGATCCTACCGTTAAGCCACATTTTGAAGAAGTAGGACCTTATAGGTAACTATTAATTATTATTTAGAGCGAAAACAAAAGTTTTATATGATAGAGATATTATAATAAGACACCTACGACAATGCAACGTACAAGAAAGATAGCTATCTATATTTTAATCAAATACATTTGAAATGTGGGGTCAATATGTAGTTCATCAAAACACACAGTCTTCGTTATAAATAGTTAAATATAATATCTTTATAAGAATGTCAGCAAAATTAACGGAATTTATACTAGCGACTTTTCCATAGTGATTAAAAATAGCAATTAGCTGTTAACAATTTTAAAATATACTAAGTATGAATGGCTAAAACTTAGCGATAGGAGTATTTGACCGAAAACTAAATACATACGTCGAACCAATGAGAACCTACCCCAGCATCCTTCAGGCAGAAATCTACGTTATAGAAAGATGCGTACAATTTATCTTAGGAACTATCGAAAACAGGAAATAGCCATCTTATACGATAGTCAAGCAGCACTATAAGCGATCAACTCAATAACCATCAATTTGAAGTTGGTCAAAGAATGCCTAGAGAAGCTGCACAAATTATTAGGCAAAGAAAATAAAGTCCTCCTACTCTGGATGCCGCCCTCAAGGGATAGAAGGCAATGCAAACGATCTAGCTAGAAAAGGAGCGAACACTTCACTAACTGGATCAGAACCGTTCTGCTTTCTAAGCGGAAACCAACTTAAAGCGGGACTGAAGAACCTGGACCATCCGTAACCTGGAATGGGAATCCGCCAACAGTCTATGACACTCGAAAAAGTTCCTCAGAACCTACGACCGATAAAAATCAAAGATTTTCCTTGATTTAAGTAAAAACAGTTTTCGGATTTTCACGGGGTTTCTAACAGGACACTGTCTCCTCAACGAACACCTCAGTAGTTTTATGTTGGTAAATAACGGCGAATGCAAATTCTGTACAGAAAATGGGGAAACACCAGAACACCTACTCACTGAGTGCACCGCCCCGAGATGACAACCGTTCATACTATAAACTTTGGTACGGCTGATGTCGAAGATCGAGAGCTGGCCTCTATGAAGCCGTCTCAGATACTGCCTTTTTTCAAAGTCCTGAGACTGTATGATGAGTTATAGACTGAACCAAAAGTCGACACAAATATAATGAAAAAGTTCATTAATATAATGAATTAAATCATTAATTTTGAACCGATGAACGATTTCATTGGCCCAATGAAAAGTAATTCATTAACTCTATGAAGTTTAAGTTCATTAGATCAATGAACAGTGTTCATTAATTTGAAGAATACATTCATTGGTACAATGAACAGATTTCATTAAGATAATGTACCTAAATCCTTATATTAATGAACCGTATCATTAAGGCGGGTTCTCACTTGTCAGTTTCGCTGACGCAGTCTGACTGATTCATTATCAATGAAAAATAAAAATCAACGATTGTATTCACACGTTTCATGTTTTGCTACATTCAGTATTCAGTTGGTCCAAACATTTTAACGTGGTGATTTCGCAGACATGAAAATGGTTAAAACAAAATTGAAACCAGGTGTTCGCGAAGTTTGTTTAAATTAGCAAATGAATTACAGAATATTCTGGTGAATCAGAAAAGAAGAAAACGTTTTTTTAAAGCAGATACGTCTACAAGAAACCGTTGACGTTCTATTTTAACAGAACGTCAACGGTTTCTTGTAGACGTATCTGCTTTAAAAAACGCGTGTTCTCATAATAGTTTGAATTTAAATATTTTAAATAGTTCTTTTTTCTTTATTCTTTGAATTTTTTTGCTTCCGACGATAGATTTTCCGAAACGTTAAGCATTTTTTTCTTTGTTAAGCCAATTTGTATAACTGTAAACATAACTTCTTATAAGCAGTGTCCGTTTAGGTTTAACGCCAGAAGTGTTTACAAAAAATAACTATTTTATTTTGTAGATTTTCTTGCAGTGCAGTGGCGAAATACCCATAAAGGAGTTTTTTGGAGATATACATTAAAATAATTAATTAACTTTAACTTGTAAACTGAACAAATCACGAAAATGTAGTTCTCATGCTTCAGTTTCTATTCATTATTCGATAATGATCAGTCAAAAATGAAAAAAGTAGAACTGGCTTTCACTTTAACTGAAAGTACGAATTTACTGATCATTTAACATGAAAATGTGTTCTGACGTTCGTTATTTGTTCAGTATCACTGAATCAGTCAGACTGCGTCAGCGAAACTGACAAGTGAGAACCCGCCTTTATATAATGAAATAATTTCATAACCTGTTTAGTTATACATTTAAAAGTCGACACTATTAGTACCTCTTGTTATACCGTATAATCGATGATAAAGATCGCTGTCATTGATATGAAATGTCATTGATAGTAATTTCCCAGTCAACTACCTAAAATAATTCTACTATAAATAGATTTCCATTTGAACAAGACCTTAGCTACAAAAGATTGTTCAAAAGTACCAATAGTGCCGACTTACTTACGAGCACAGAAAATTTTTCCATTAGGGCAATAAAAAACAAGTGCAATAAAATAATAATTTATTCAAACTTGATATAGCATATACAAGTTAAAAATTAAAAAAAAATCGAATCGACGAAGAGAATAGTAATGTTAATATTAATTTTAGGGTAAATTATAATAAGAAAATTAATTTGCCAGTCGATATCCTGAGGGATTTCTATAAAAAGATCATTTCTTCATTATATTAGCTGTATCGTTAGACTTGATAGCGTCTAGACGAATGCAACAGGCCTTCCAAGTCGAATCAAGTGGATCCGATGTTAAATTGTCGAATTTGAGGGCTTGAAGGCAGGTCTCAGCATCTCGTTCCGGTTCTAAAAGCGACTTACATATATCAAAATAATTAAAATGCCGAATATCAAAAGATCATTAGAATTTACCATAATCAGTTTCATGCCTCGACTTGGTACTATGTTTTTCTTCTTTTTGTTTTTTATCTTCTGAAACATATTTGGAAACCGCTGTTTTAATGAATACCCGCACCAGAGATCTCACACAGCGGAATTTGATTTGACAACACAACAAATTAAGTACAAAACGATAGGACTTTTATTTAAAATATTGAAGAGAACACTTACCGCTCTAATAAAACTAAAGCCTCATTGAATAACACAACCACACAGACGTTATTAAAGTGCCAAAGTAACCGATCAATATGGCCACCATTTAAGTCCTAATATTTTATTCCTGATATTAATAACCGCGTACATTAATATAATGTAGTGTGTTCATTGTATTAATAACATTGTTCATTGTCACAATGTACAGCTCATTAATCAATGATTTATTACATTAATATAATGAATACGTGTTCATTAAAGTTTCAGCATTAAGATAAAGAACGCATTCATTGGGACAATGAACGCGTTCTTTATATTAATGAAAATATTACATTAATTTAATAACCAGATTTTCATTATATTGATGAAATTAGATTCATACTATTAATAAATCTGGCATCGATCTATGATTAACAAATCCATTAATATAATGAAAAAAATCATTGTCACAATGAAACAACAGTTAATAATCAATATTCATTAATATTATGAACAATATTTTTTTCAGTGTAACTCAAGAAAGGGGAACACACAATAGATCTTTAAGGTCGCGGTGACTAACCCCCCTCCTAAACATTCTAAATTCTACATGACTAATCATCTACATCTGCTAATCATGTTGAAGTGCGAGTCCGAGCAAAATCAGCTGTCCATCCCCTCAATGTTTTATGTCAAAAATTGCATAATACCATAAAGCTAACACGTGCTTGGTGTGAGTTCATCCTTATAACTTTTTTGTTTTTTTTTCAAAAACATTAGTATATGACAGAAATCAGGGTTCATTGACGAATTCAATTGTTTTCGGTCACTTCCTGTTTCATCGGAAATTACTACAAATTTTGATTTTTAAATGCCACCCTTGATTTTTTTTTACTTTATTCGATAGGAAATGACGCTCTGAATAGAAGGATATATATCATATGTCAACTTTTGACATTTTTGCATATGGTTTATTTAAAATTGCAACATGCGGTTCATAACGACAATTTGACTCGAAATACCAAGTGTGGTACCAAATTATTCGTAATAAAAATGCTTTTTCCAAATATGATAATGAGCTGCCCTCGTTCCATTTCAAAAATTGAGATATGATTCAAAATAGGCACCTTTTAACCAATTAGAACAAAACACAAAAAACATTAGACGGTCAGATCTATTTTTCCAAGGCTCTTTGATTAAAAATTAAGTTTTAAACACGACCACTCTATAGAATGAAATTTAAAATACGGTTTTATTTCAAGCGAAAATTTCAAAAGTTGATATAATGATATGTCATTCTAGTAGGTGCCATTTAAAAATCAAAAGTTCATTTCTGGTGAAACAGGATGTGACCGAAAACAATTGAATAGGTCAATCAATCCTAATTTGTGTCATATACTAACGTACCAAATCTGGTTTTTTATCTCTAAAAATAAAAAGTTACAGCTGTATTCTATGGTTATTACGTGAAGGTTCAATTGGCGGTTCAAGGAATTCAATTGTCGTGATCGCGATTATAATCGCATTTAAAATTGTACGAAGTCTCTGAAGGCCTAATAAGATATACCCCCTACAACGTTAAGTAATTTGAGCAACACCTGATATGCATCAAAGAAAATTAGAAATAATACTTTAGTATGCCGCCAAATGAAAAAGTAGAAAGATAAAACGGCCTTTACACTACTCGCGAAGAAATATTTTCGAAGGCAGTTTGCAAATGGAAATTAAGTTCCCACTAAAATCACGAATCACTGATTAATTAATTTTATATTTTTAATGGCACCAATTGATGACTAATTTATATCAAGAGACAAACTTTAAAAATCTGTTTGTTCGAGTTCGTATTTTTGAACTTTAATGAATCCGAACAATTCTGTATAATAAACAGAATTTTTAGAATTTTGGTCACACAATTCGTGGTTTTTAATTTGATCGGTCTGGTAGCATTGATAAAGAAGCCTCGCTTAGGCTAGGCGTAAATTGAGTCGCGTGAATCGCGTGTGACATTTTTTTTGAGAGAAAAAACCGATCATGGGCACTTGGTAAGACATATACATATATATTGCCATTACTCGCTGACGAGTATTCGTCACACATCAGAAGATGGCCACGCAAGGCGTTTTCTTTCATGAGCTTTTCTGTGACTGAAAAGCCCTATATGTGATGTTATCTGCCTACTACACTCCGGACATTCAAGAATCTCATTGCTTTGTTGCCTCTTTACTTTTTGGTTGTCTCTGTTAACTGAGTTTACAATTCTTCTCCATTGAGTTCTATTGTGAGCTGCTATTTCCCACTCATTCTGCATGTTAATTCCCTTTAAATTTTCGTGGAAAATGTCCTTGTACCTTTTCAGTTGTCCAACCGGCCTCCTCTTACCGTCTACAAGCTCACCGTAAAGCAGAGATTTTGGTATGCGATTTTCTTGCATTCTGCATACGTGACCAGCCTATCTTAGGCGGAATTTTATGACCATGACTTCAATACTCTCGCAGTTAGCTTTTTAAAGGACCGATACGTTTGAGACATGATCCACCGGATTCTTAAGAGTTGTCTAAGATGTCTCTGTTGCAACTTGTTTAATGCTTTCATGTGTCGGCGGTACGGCACCCAGGTTTCGCTCCTATATAACATAGTGGCGATTATAATTGCTCGGTACACTGCAAGTTTCGTTTTTGTACTCAAGTCATGATTGTAGAAAACCCTGTCTTGTAATTTTCAGAATGCTCTTGAGGCGCTGCTAATCCTGTTCTGAATTTCAGAGTCAATATTGGCCTTTTCCGAAATCAAACTGCCAAGGTAATTGAATTCCGCCACATATTCCAATAGTTCTTCTCCGATTTTTATAGCATTGTTGTGATCTTCCGGGGGAGTGCACATGATTTTGGTTTTGTCGATGTTTAGCTTAAGGCCCAGAGCCTCCTATGCCCAGGTATATGTGTTCAACATTTCTTGTAATTGTTGTAACGTGTTTGCAACTAGAGCGCAGTCATCAGCGTATTGAAGTTCTGTGATGAATTTTGTATGTGTTTTTGCCCTGAGTCTTCTTATGTTGAACAGACCGCCGTCGTATCTGTATCTAATGCCCAATCCTCTCTCCTGCAGTTTGCTGTCCACTATAAGGAGAGCGCTGTCATGAATATGTTGAATAGGAGAGGCGCTGACACATCCCTGCCTAACTCCTGTATCTGTTAGTAATGGATCGCTCAGTGATCCATGATGTGACACTCTTGACTTGTTGTTGTCATGGAGACTTTTACACACTGTAAGAAATGTGTTGGGTACTCCAAACTTTTTCATAATTATTGCCCAAAGCGCATCTCTGTTCACAGAGTCGAAGGCTTTTGTTATGTCGATGAATGCAACATAAAGTTTAGACTGCTGATCTTTTACTTTTTTCTGTAGTTGGCGTATGGAAAATATGGAATCGACGCGCGACGGTGCCGCGGTTGGTACGAAAACCGGTTTGCGATTGTGGAAGGATTTTTTCTATATATGGGTGCAGGCGGTTTGACGTAATTTTTGCAAGAATTTTTTTGTTTTGCAAAGAAAAAAATAAAAAAGCTTTGCAAGAAAAAAACCATCATGGGCACTTGGTAAGACAACCGAAGTAGTGACAGACTCTTACTGACTAAAATAACCCTCAGAACATTAATGTATCTCCTTCTGAACCGCATTAGCATTACTTCAGAAGGAGGGTTCTATGTAGATGTTCTATGTAGCTGGTTTGGACCTATCGTATCATACGTTCTCTCTCTCTTCTTTTTTTAGTATTGAAAATACTTCTGGCCGCGTTTATATGGGACCCATCTTTGAAAAAACGACATGCTAGAGCCGCATGGGTTCGATAACCTGCCTGTCAACACGTCGATAGTTTAGCCGGCGTTATAGGAATATGGGATAGGGCAAGGTCGTTCAAAGGCCGAAATGAGGTAGAGGTCGTAAATAAAATGATCCATAATGTTAAAATACGCTTCGAAGTGTTAAAAGTGTTGAAATTGATTAAAATCTGTTAGGTTTAAGATATTGGCGAGTACTTTTTGAGTTTTAAGTCAAGTATGTAGGTGAGAGAAATATTATGTGATTTATTCGATTGTATAAGCCGTGAAGCTAATAGGGTGTGTGTTATATTTCATGAATATTTCATTTTATTTTGTTCGTAACTATGAGTCTTGTAAGCTCACACTGTATTCGTAAACAATAGGGTATTATCCTTATTATGGTACTTATGCTTAATTTTATATGTATGGTATATAATTTTGTATTCTCTGTTTAATGTATTTGTACACATTTTTTTATATATTTCTTAATTATCATATTATTTAACAGTATCAAAAGTAATGTTGCCTCCCATTTTTATACAGGGCGGTAAAGTTTTCAGGAAAATCAGTTTTTTTTACAATAACACTGATACTATTTTAAATATCTTTTTAAAATTTAGTACACGTCTTCCATGTATCAAGATGTATGTATGTATTTTGTCATATAAAAACAGTTCTGTTATTTTTATTTCAGTTGCGTCCTTACGGGATTGGGTTAGTTAATTAAATTTGATTTCTTTTCGAAATACAAGACGTTTTTGAAAATGAAAATGTCTAAGCACCTCTCGTATCCCAACGATCTCATAACTTATCGAAAAGGTAAAAACTAATGGTTGTGTAAATTTTGAACCTATTGAATTATGCTAGAACTGCTTATTCCTAGTAAATTATGACAGTTAAAACTTATTTTTTTTTAATTTCATTATCTCTTGGATGGTCTATTTAATCATTGTCAATTTGTTGTTCTCCTTTGTGGCTTTATAAAAATAATATTTTTACGTATTTCTCCTTTTAAATTATAATTGACAACGACAAATCATAGGCTATCCTAGTCTTTGCAGTATAACTTAATTCAAAATTGGTCGCAAATTTCCTTAATTAACCTAGCATAAGTCGTAATACAGATTATATCAGTGTAGGAGTAATCAGATCGGAAGTCATAAGTTGAATCGGATATAAAATGCAAATATAATATATAAATATAAAATCCAATCAAGTGGTCTGTGGTACCTTTTAAAAAATGGCGGATAAGCGAAACGGTTCATCGTTCATTAACTGAATCTTCGTTAAAAAAATCTTAAATACTACAGAAGATGAAAAAAAGCTAGAAAACTTAAATTAAACGTCGAACGTTGTCGAGCCTATAGAAATCGCAAGAAAATTGCTAAAGTTTTATCAGTAACTACAATCGGTACTTTTTTCGACCTTGGAAGATTTTGAAGGACCATCAGAGACAACAGGAAATATAAATCAGGAAGGTAAGTAATAATACCTAATATGAATATGGTTAATAAATATTACCGTGACTTACCACTGGTGTATATACGGATATGGAAAACGTCTCGGAGAGCCAAGATAATAAAAATGATTTTCATAAGAAATAAGAAGTTTCTTATTCGCAGCATTTCAAAAATATTTTATGACAGGCCTCTGGACAGGCACACATGTCAAAGATATTAAACTAATCCAGCGTCCGTTTGTCGTTCATCGTTCCGTCAAACCAGTAAAATTGAAATATTATCTGTCATTTTTGAAATAAACCAATAAAACTAGTTAAAAAACAACAAGAGACTACGCATGACGGATTTATATTTAAACCCATCCATAGCTAACTTAAAAATATTGAAAACTTTTTTAGTAAAATAAATAGATTGGTATGGGATGTCATCTGCTTTTCTTGTCATCGTCTGTCTTACCTGAGAAAAAAACAGAGTATACATGTATACATTGATAATCTAATCAAACTGGTAGTTTCGACCTTTAAACCGATATTAATTATTATTACGTTTACTTTCTTATTTTTCAGAATTAATATTAAAAATTATAGGTACCTACAGTTAAAATCAGAAATTTTGTTTCAGATTTATATTTAATTAATAAAGTCCAATGCAAGAAACAACATAATGAAACCACCATCACTAAGTGTCAAGATTTTATATTTATGGTTATTACTTTAGAAAAATAATAAAAACTTTTTGTGACCAAATTTTATTTTCTACATTAATTTTTATTAATGTAATTTATTTTTGCTGCTTACCTCCACGACCTTACATTGCATCGTTTCTGTAACCAAGAAATAAATATCACAGTTCAGTAGTAAACATTATAAGGGTGACCGTAAAGTATCGAATAAGTTCGTTTAAAATTAAGGGGTGTGTAAAAAAAAAGTTTTTTTCTTCGACAACCGCCAACTTGTGTCTGGTATTTTCAATACGCCTATGATGGTTGCGCATGTTGCAAAATCTGTGAATTTTTTCATAAGGATTTCCTTAGCCATTTTGCTTATTTCGTTCTTCAGCATGGTGTCGATTAGGTTATCTGGTGTTAGTTTACCCACTTTCTCTTCTACAGCATATCTAATAAAGCTCCATCTTGCGCAATGGAAAATGTGTGTCCGATATTGTCAACCAGTTCGCAGTAACGAAAGTATCCGTATCCCTAAGGTGGAAGCGTTTAAAATAAGCTTCAAAGTATCCATGTCTGGATAATATTTGTGTTAGGTAGAAGTCGACTTTGCTATGATTTTTGGAGACCCAGGGCTCTATATTGCATATAAGAGGTCTTGTCCAACTTGCTATGGCTTCTTCATTAGACCACTCTTGTTGCAATGTCTTCATCATGTGTATGATCCTTGCATTTTTCCTGTCCCTTCTTTTTCCAGCTCTGCTCGATGAACGGCTAATAGATGTATTGGCGGGGTTCTTGCTATAACCAGTAAAGCACTTGTTGACGTAGTCATAAAAGCACAGGCAATTTTTATCGCCGATCACGTGTGACATGACCAGCGCGCGCCTCATTAGTTCAGACACAGTTTTTCGCGCGTCGCGTGTTTTACTTTTTTATTGTTGAATACAGTAAATTTGTTTCTTCGGAATCATCAAACTCTGATTCAGAACTAAAGTTTAGTAACAATAATTGTTTCGATGGCGAATCAGAAATGGCAAATGCAGGCGTTTTTGTACGGTCCCAATTTGTGGACCACTACGAAGCGCGTGTAGCCCGTCGTCGCGTCATGCCGGTCGCGCCATGTCGTGCCAGGGGTGCAACTTTCTTCAAGTTAGCAACCGATCATTTAGAAGCAATGTCGAAGCCACACCGATACTATGTTCATTGCAAAACTATTGTCGCTCAAATGCTGCGAAATATGGTATCACTATCACACTCTTGCACACGTGTCTAGACTGTCGCCTCGCCACAAAGCGAGAAATCAGAATATCGCTACGAATCGATGTTGCTACTGAACATAGTGCATCAAGCTACAAATTACTTTGCTATCGCTTTGAAACATGAACAAAGTTGTACCACAGGTCATGTCTCACGCGATTCAATTTGCGCCTAGCCTTACACGTTGTGCAATCCGGGAGTTCAATAATTGAGGTGATCGCGATTATAATCTATAAGTAAAAAAAGTTTAAAAAATAAGATATACCCCCTACAACGTTAAGCAATTTTTGTTGGATAGAAGAATTTTATTTACTACTGGAAAAAACAGTCACAAGCTAGTTTCTGTTTGGATTCTACGAAGTGGCACTTTCCAGAAAATTACATTTTTTTTAACTCTCTTTCAGTGGCGAAGTACACTGGCTTTATTAAGTGATATTTTATTATAGTACCTAACTTCTTTATTATTATTTTAGTGTAAAAGAAGTCAAAGAAAAAACTAATCTCACATGGCATGACAACAGTACAATTAGTTATCGATTTAGAAAGTTTTATTACTATGATCCAAAAAGTAGTCCAAGAAAAATGGAAGATGATAATATTACAACAATTAATACAGTCCCATTGGTAAGTTATAGTCTTTTGGTTAAAACAAATTAATTAATATATGATTTAAGTTTATATTAGCGTATGCATTATTATTATCAATATGCATTACTTATGCATTTTTATGCTACTAATGTAAAAATAACTTTGTTATTATATGTAAAAATGTTAAAATATAAATTGTAATAGGCTGGAATCAATACCAGAATATAAACAAAGTACAAAAAGCAAAATCTGGCCTAACCCCTACATGTATGCTATTCTCTGCATTAAGTTTATCAGACCTAAGAAAACAGTACAAGCACGCAGTTTAATACTAAATCAGTTACTACAAAAATTCTAGTAGTATAAAACCTATTCCAAAAAATAATAAAATATTACTTATCAGAAAACTCATCAATGCCAAAACATGTTTATGGTATTACTATAATTAATAAGGTATTATTATGGTTATATAAAAATAAAAAATTGGTATTCACTTCCGATTCAACTGAAATAAAGTCAACATGTTTTTTGAATGACTGCTTTAACCCAACAAACAAAAAAGTTATAAGCTTTTAAAAGTGGGTCGAACTAAAATGATAATACTGTACACGTCGGAGTAAACTTAAAAAAATCAAGTTTGTGCATAATTTAAATTCCAAAAACAATTTCTTGAACTGATTATGTGAAATCCCTGTCTACCGTCTAGAATTATATTATAAAAAAAATAAAATAACTCAACAGTTTAAATAAAATATTCTTAGTCCTTCTCTTATTCAATTACTTGGAACGACAGGAAGTGTTTTAACTAAATTAAACTGGACTAAACAGAATTTAAACTAACCAAAACCAACTTTAACTGAAAATTCAAATCTGGTATATTTTATTTAGCAACAAATTATCTGAGAAAGCTCTGTTCATACCAAATTAAATCTTTTGTATTCAAAATAGATCAATGTAGAAAAAATATTTCCTCTTCTAGACGAGAGTCATTTATCTTTTTTTATTGTTACTACTAATTAGTAGAACAACTGTAAAAATTTGAAAAACGAAAAGTTTGAGAGATATAGTGAGTTTCTAATTTATTCGTTTTCAGTTTGATGTAATAAGTGTACTTAATTTTGATTTAAAAATATACTTCGTAAAATGTAATTTATATCGTACAAGAAAGGTACAAGTATCAAATTTCCAATTTTAAATTCCAGTTTTCTACATTATTTTTTATGAGAAAAACACCCTAGTTAAACTAGCGTTACGTACCTCTGAATATCTCTAAATCATCACGTGAATAGAATCACTTCATGATAACATAGTATAGGACATAAATCGGGATTGAATGACGTATTCTACTATTTTCGGTCACTTCCGGTATTTTTCGGTCTTTTCGGAATTTCTATTTTTGGTTTTTTTACTTTATTTGATAGAAAATAAAATTCTGAATAGAATGATCATATATCAACTTTTGACATTTTCAATTAAAAAAAATTGTATTTAAAATTTCAGTCTACAGTGTGTCCCCGGAATGTCTTTGCAAGAGGAAAACCTTTTTTATTATTGACATTTTGAGAAAAGTGCATTCTTCATAAAAATTTTTGCTTATTCTAAAATGGTTCATGCCTTTTATAATTTTCCTAATTTCCATACCGTTTTATAGAAATTTAGGAAAAACATGAAAATATGGTTGAATTTCTAAAATTCAAAACGCGCTTCTATGGTAATATAACGTCATTTTCATTCTTTGATAGATTTTTATTCATAGAATTATATATAATTAACGTAATATTTTTTATTGTTTTAAAATGTTAAAGAAGCACAACATTTTTTAGTTCAATGCTACGGGAAGGGTGCTGATAGTTATCGGAAAATATGATACAGAAATATGATACAGCAACAAAGAATACGACGTTAATCAAAATTAATACACTACTCAAAACAATTACCGCATATTTTCTATAAAAAAATATTAATTTGAAAAACAAGACATTTTGAATTCCCTGACGTACGATTTTAAATAGTATGGATACTGTGAAGGGAAATTCGATACAATAAGTCTGCGCGCTAACCTGTAATTTTTAGTCGGCCGACTATCTAGTTGCAAAAGTGAAAACAACACATACTTATAAAGTCGATCGGCCGACTATTTGATTGCATGTAAGCGCGGCTCCATAAGGATATATTGGTTACAAATATGCACCTAAATAGTCGGCCGATTAAAAATTGCCTATCAGCGCATAGCCTGGGTCTACGCAATGTAGTCAAATATTGGTCCGATCCACGGTGGACAATTTTAAAGAAGTAGGTGGTAAAAATGTTTTAATAGTTTGCAATGTGGAAAAAGACTTAATTATATCTCGGACAAATGTAAAAAACTAAAATGTTAAATAATTTATTAACATTTTTAGAAAAAAAGATAAATAAATATTAAATGATGTATTAAAAAAAATTACAAATAAGTTTCAGTTCCTAATTTAACTAAATTTAATAATGACTAAGTATATAAATAAATATAATATGACTATAACTATATCATGTAACTCTATCATACGAGTATAACTATAAATAATTTAAAATTTACTTTCTTCAGACTCGTATTTGCTTGCTTCGTCATCGGATAAGTGATCTACAGAAATATTAGTAAGTGGGGATGCTTTAATATCTAGGCATTTTAAAAGACTAAGTACTTCTTTGGAAAATGTTGACGTTGATTTTTGTTTTATTTTTCCTGTAACTGGTTATTAGAGGATCAGATGATATGAGAAGCATTCTAAGTAAGTCTTTATTCGTGGCAGTTCTTGATATTTTTTGAGTGTTGTGCTCTCTAAATCTTCTATAGTTTTTATTTAATGCCTCATGAGCTTCTTCGGAAAGTTGCCCAGTAGGCACCAAACAATTTCTTATTACATCGCCTGCATGGAAGAGAATTTTATGTAAGGTAACTGGCATATAATACCACGAATAAAGACTTAGGTAGAGTTCTCTAGTTCCTTCCGCGTATTTCTCAAATTGTTCAATATTTACATCATACCGTCATTTTGCAGGCACTGTAATCAGAGTGCCTGCAAAATGACGCTAAAAACCTAGTTATTATTCTTTCATCCAGACCTGTAATATCTGCACTCTTTTATGGGCTTTGGAAGAATTTTCTGGCCGTGTTGCCAACCGTTGTTGATCCGAAACCAGGCTTTGGCCTATCTACAATTAATCCCATTTCTATTTTAAATTTTCTTTGGATTTCTGACTTTTTCTGCTTTTCAACTTCAGCTTTAGATTCACTGCCTTTTGCTTGCCACGATTTTAAATTTAATTTGTAACTAATATGCAACAGACATTCAAAAGATCTTATCCATGCATGTAAAGTAGATATAGGCCCAAACCCATAGTTCTCAACAATGATAGAGGCCTTATTTGGCTCTAAGTTCAGAGTTTTGGCGTTGCTTTGCAGATATAACAGGTCTGAGAAGATTTGTTACCAGTCAGCGTATTGCACACCTTCCCATCAACCATCGTCAAAAGAAGCTGATGATGGATATTTATTGAACAGTTTCCATTACTAAGACTGACTTCCGTTGGACGTAACTTTAAAATTTGGTTCTGAATAACTTTTGTTTCTAAATTCACCATATCATTTGTTTCTTTTGAAAATAGAAATTTTATTGGACGGCATAGTCTGGTTGATGACGTGCTTTGATTCTGCCAAATGAGGGTTTGCGGATCATTAATAGGGTGCATTTTAATAGGCACAAAAGAAAAAGTAAACAAATATTCATCATCAGCTTCAAAGGAATTATTAAATTTTTGCTTATATCTACTATGCCCGGAACTACCATCGCATCCCCACTTACTAATTAAAAGAAGTTCACTTACCCTTATCGAAATTGTAGCAAACTGCTTTAAAACAGATTCTTGCACTATAGACAAACGTTGCGCAGTATGATCATGTAACGCCTGAAGATCAATTTCTGCTTTTGTCTCACAAACACTAATAAATTCACTTAATGGACTACATTCATTTTTTGCTTTTTGCAGCTCAATATATGATGGATATAGGAAATGCCCTGCTTCACGAGCACTTTTTCTCAGATGAATATATATTGTTGTTTTGTCAATCTTAAATCTACATAAAGAGCCAAAGCCTCATCCCTGCTGTATTGTCGCACGTTTTTGATTTCCTTTTCCCGTCTTAAAAGCTTGATCTGGGTTGAGCGATTTGGCGATGCCGAACTAAATTCCTTTATTGAATTGGCTGCATATCTTTTACCATCAGCTCTGAGAGCAACCTCAGTTGCAAACGTTAGTTCTTCAACACTGGAAGAAAGCAAATGTTGAACTTTTTTTTTCTTTGATCGATATTTAACTTCTTCGAATGGTTTTGGCGGTCGTCCGGACGATCTCGGTTGTTCTAACCCCGTGCAATCATTAATAGTCATCTGAAAAATTAAATCATCCCCATCTAACCAGTCCGCACACTTCTTTAAAAAATAGTTCATTTTTCTGCCCGACTTTTCCCATCTTTCTTTAATTTTCTTTGAAAAATCGTAAACAATGCTTTTCCACCGAGCCTGAGTTTCTTTATTTACTGTCCTCACTTGATAGTTTTCCATTAAAATTGTAAGCAAAGATTCATACGAATTTTTCTTTACAGACTGATGCCATATTTGAAAAAACGCTCTTCTAGAGACGTTAAACATGATTCCTAAAACAAGAAAAAAGGAACTGTTTCGCAAGTTTCCGCAAAAACTAAAATATATTGCCGAAAAGGTAATACTCCAGACTATTGAAAAATGCACTTTTCTTCTTGGCATTACTTGGCTTTTTACTATTTCTCATTTACAAAACCGAAAAATAATAGATTTTAATAATACTTACGATTATCACAACAATTTCAGCTTAAACTTCGTAAACTTTTGATAAACTACGACCTGCTATTTGAAATGTCTCTTTTAACATTTGTTTCTCTAATTTGTCTCTCTATTTGTTTTGTTATTAGAGTTGTCATAGTGCTTGACATGGCCTTCTATGTGAAAATATAGTTTAAACTTGTAATGTTTACGAAAAAAAAAGCAAACAAATTGCATATTTTTTGAAAGTCGTCAGTTTGAACTTTGATAAATATTATCATATGTAATTTCTGATTATAATTAATTAATTTTCTTGTTAGTTGATAAGTTGTAACTCAACTGATATTGTAAAAATAGACGATTTTTAGTGAATTAGATTTAATTAATTTAGAAGTGAGTTATTACCACCTAGATATCGATTTTAAAAGGTTTTTTACCTCCCCCTCAAAACAAAAAAAAATTCTTAATATGTCAATAATAAAAAATATTTCCTCTTGTAAAAACAATCCGGGGATATACTGCAGAGTACCATAGCTGCGTTAAAACTACTAATTTTTAATTACGGAACCTTGGAAAAACAGATTTGATCATCTAATGTTTTTCGTATCTTTTCCTGGCCGGTTAAAAGATGACCAAATCGTATTATTCAATTCAATTTTTCAACTGGAACGAGGGTGGCTTTTTATCATATTTTTAGAAAAAGCCCTTTTTACGAATAATTTGGTACCATATACTTGGTATATCGAGTCAAGTGTATGTACATATAACCAGTGTATGTATGATGATGATGGATGATGTATGGTAGTATGATTGAAATTTCAATACAATTTTTTTTGGAGAGAAAATGTCAAAAGTTGACATGTGATATATGTCGTTCTATTCAGAATGTCATTTTCTACCAAATAAAGTAAAAAAAAATACGGAAGGTAACATTTTAAAATCAAAAGTTGTAGTCATTTCCAGTGAAACAGGAAGTGACAGAAGCCGAAAGTAATTGAAAACGTCAATCAATCGTGATTTATGTCTACACTATACTAACATACGAAATCGTGTTTTTTATATAAAAAATACAAAAATAATAGAGGTGAGCCACGTCGATTTTAAAAAAACACCCGGTATCTCAGAGAAGAAACTTAATTTGGGGCAATTTTTGGTAACACTGTAAATGTAATAAATGATAATAAATGCATTTTATTCTTTAGTAAAGTGATGTAAATATTTTTAGACGATAGGTTTCAAGGCAAAGAATTTTAGTTTCTTCTTGAAAAGATTGATATCGATGTCACTGTCGAGCATTTCCAAATTGTATGTTAGAAAAACAGCCAAGGAAATACTTTTTTGATGGATATGAAGAAGGTATTCTTAGTGTTTTAAGTAGCTTGCCTTTAGTCGATGTCCAGAACAAATTCGGAATTTTTTATGGGGTAAGTGAAACTTAGACGTAAAACATTATACAAAAAATGTGTTTAGAAATTAATTTAGAATCTTAAAGCTATATGCAATTTGGTTCTATTTAAAATATACAAGGGAAAAGACACCAGAGAATATCTTGAACCTAAAATATTCCCAACTGAATTAAAATTAGATGATAAAAATACTACACTCACCGGCACGAAAAATGGGCACCTTAAAGTTTTCATGTATTCTAAAGTTCTATATTATATATTGTGTTCTAGTGGACCGATTTTGACGATTTTTTAAGCAATTTGAAGCTATATTATTTGAATTTTAGTACCAATTTCTAAATTAAAGATGAAAATGCCATCTGTGAATTATACGAGGGAAAACAAAATGTTGATATTTTTGTGAAAGTTTGCAAAATCCTGTGAAGTACGTTAACAAAAACAAGGATTTTAAAAATTACTTTTACTATTACTTTATCATCTATATGTATCTTTTCTCGATAGTTTATTTTTGATTATTCACCCCAATTGCTTTTTTTTTGGAGATATTCGCTTTTGAACAAGACACTAACATTTTTTTGAATTTTCTGTGTTAAAACCATGTTCTTGCTTTTGGTCCTAGTCTAGACCTATAAAATAGTGGTTATGATTTATGTAATGTCACTGGCTTTGGGGAAAAATAATATTATTATTGTCTGTTACTTTAGCACGTAAGGTTTTACGTCTAAAAGTTGATCTCAGCCATGATCAATTAAAGCAGCAATAGCCGATACTTCAAAACTTAAATCCATCTCTACTAGAGAAAACGACGATAAACAATAATAATATGACTTTTCAATGACAGTGACATTACAAAAACAATAAACACTATTTTATAAGTGTGTTGATGAGGGACACAATAGTATATTGTGTAATAAGTTTTGAAAAAGACTCTTTGCACACGGGTGTGACGGTTTATTGCCAAAAGTTTCACGAGTGTGCAAAGAGCCTTTTTCAAACGTGTTGCACACTATACTTTTTCTACGACTGCATATCACAAAATAACAAATTAATATTCTTTGTAAATTTATTTAAATTTCCAACAATATTATTTAATGACAATAACAGGTGAACAAGTTTTCTATTTTTTACATTTTTGAAAAAATAAAATTGATGTTATAATTAATGGTAACTTTAGAACAGTTTTTAAAATTAATTATTGGAATATCCCTTATATTTTCATAATTTTCTGTAATATTCAGAGAATATTCGAACGAATATAATTGGGTCGCTGGGTCATCCCTTGGCAAAGGCTGCAAAGGTATTTTTGAGGGAATGTTGGACGATGATGGCTACACAGACTTCATTATTTTATTAGATACTTTTATTTTGATTTCAATGACTCACCAATATATCCTTCGGGAACGGCACTGGAATGCCAGCCCCCATGGAGTGGCGCTTCAAAGTTAGTAAGTCACTGCATTGACAAATATTGTGGCTGATGATCGCCGAAAGCAATGCCCGGTGTATTTTTCTGGATTCGGAAGATTCAGAAATTCGGCGATTTTTCTTGCCATATTTCCTATTTTGTTGATACCAACAACCTGTTTTGTGCATTTACCATTGCGATAATTAAGAAAAAAAACTTTTTTCTGTTATATTTTGAGGACGAAGACTAAGATATTTCTTGCAAATTTCATAAAAAGTACTTGTAATTGTAAAGGATCTGGGTACTTCTGTTTTTGAGTGTTTTATTTGCACCTGTATTGCTGAATCAAGGTCTTTGATATCCTCAGTTGTTAATCTGCAGAGCTCGTCCCGCCTGCAAGCTCTTGTTAATCCAATTGTCACGATAGTCTAAGAAGTTAAGATACTATATTATTTCCTAATTTATTAATATTATTATCTGAGTAAAGTACCTTAACAAGCAAATATTTATTGTCTGGAACAGTAGATAAGAACCGATAAAAATTCTTTTCTGATTTTCGCTTTAGGAAAGCAACCAGTTTCATATAATTACCCAAATCGACGTTGTGTTTTATCTTCAGCGTACTTTTCAACATTGAGTATTCGGACCAGTGTGGACGACTTCTTCGAAATTTCTTCAAAATAGACTAGCGCCATATTTTCAGAAAGGGATTTAATATTTTTGTTGTCTCTCCAAACCATAAACTTGTTATATGCAGTTTCATAACGTTCCCGAGATTTTTCAGGTAATAGACTCAACGATATATTTGCGGCTTGCTGCGTCAATTCGAAAGGATCGGTGGATTAAATTGTGTGCTCCATTACCCGAAGATTAAGGGAAATCTGATATTTAAGTTGAATTACTTTTCAAACAATATGACACTGACAAATACGTTTCGCCGCCAGAGACAATGTTGGCAATGTTGTTGTCTCTGGTTACAACTTTACATACCAATTATTAACAGGACTTTCACCTTTAAGGTAAGCGTGCGCAAAGATTGCACACTACAAAATTTGCGCATGGTGTGTGAAAAACGTCACTTTCAGATTGACTTTGGCTCTTAATAGAAGATTATTTTCTTTTATCTATGGACTTTGGCGTGCGTTTTTTAACGTTTTACATAGCAGTCGTAAAAAAAACATTTTCCTATATCCCAATTTTAATGTAAAATTGGGATATAGTATATTTATTATATCATTTGTTAAATATTTTTTACGTTTAATTTTTAAGTTAATATTTAATAATTAATTTATTAATAATAATTTTATAGCTTATTTCTTGATATCTCCCAAACCACAGTTAAATAATACATATCGTACTTTTTTAAATATATGTATTTAAGGAAAAATAATAAGTTAAAAAATATAGTTTATAAATAACAAAGTAACAAAAAATTTGCCACAAAAGATTTATTGAAAGCATTAACAGTAACGGCTCTGAGATAATTAATAAATACAATCTATCTAATAAATAATTACTTAATTAATTATTCCAAACAAATGAACATATCATATTTTACTTATATAAAGTATGGCTCACAAGGCAACGAATGATATTCGTTCTGATGATAAAAAAAGTAAATATTTTCTTGTTTTACTATATAGCTATAGTTATTCTCAAGGTAAAAAAATCCAGTAGTATCAGGATATAAAAGAAAGTAATTAAAACTTCGCCGGTCAGTATTCAAGCTATTACTCGCTGACTAGTATCTATTTGACACACATCAGAAGATGGTTACGCAAAGCGTTTTCTTTCATGAGATTTTCTGTAACTAAAAAGCCAGATACGTGACGTTATCTATCTTCCGCACTCCGAACGTTCAATAATCTGATTGTTGGCTCCTTACTTTTTGGTTGTCGTTGTCAACTGAGTTTACAATTCTTCTCAATTGCGTTCTATTGTGCGCTGCTTCCTCCCACTGATTCTGCATGCTTATCCCCTTTAAGTTTTCGTGGACAATATCCTTGTACCTTTTGAGTTGTCCACCCGGTTTCCTCATACTCTCTACAAGCTCACCGTACAGAAGATATTTTGGTAGGCGATTTTCTTGCATCCTGCATACGTTAGCCCATGATTTCAATGCTCTCGCAGCTAGCTTTTTCAAGGACCGATACGTTTGAGAAATGGTGGTATCATTTGATTCTTAACAGTTGTCTAATGTGTCTCTGTTGCAACTTGTTTAATGCATTCATGTGCTGGCTGTACGGACTTTTTTGTGCTGAATTTCAGAGTCGACATTGGCCTTTTCCGAAATTAAACTGCCGAGGTAATTGAATTCCGCTACATATTCCAATAGTTCTTCACCGATTTTTATAGCATTGTTGTAATTTTCTAGGGGAGTGCACATGATTTTAGTTTTATCGATGTTCAGCTTAAGGCCCAAATCCTCCTATGCTAAGGTATGTGTTCCGCATTTCTTGTAATTTCTGTAACACTTTTGCAGCTAGAGCGCAATCATCAGCGTATTGAAGTTCTGTGATGAATTTTACATGTGTTTTTGCCCTGAGTCTTTTTATGTTGAACAGACCGCCCTCTGTATCTACTGCCCATTCCTCTTTCCTGCAGTTTGCTGTTCACTATAATAGAGAGCGCTGCTATAAACATGTTGAATAGGAGAGGCGCTAAGACACATCCCTGCCTAACTCCTGAATTTGGTAGAAAGGAATAGCTCAGTGATCCATGATGGGACGCTCTAGATTTGTTCTTGGTATGGAGGCTTTTACACACTGTAAGAAATTTGTTAGGTACTCCGAACTTTTGCATAATTTCCCAAAGTGCCTCTCTGTTTAGTATCGAAGACTTTGGTAGGTCGATGAATACAATATAAAGTTTACTCTGCTGCTCCTTTACTTTTCCTGTAGTTGGCGGACGGAGAATATGGAATCAACGATACAGCGGTTGGTGCGAAAGCCCGTTTGCGATTCTGGGAGGCTTTTTCAATATGTAGGTGCGGGCGGTTTGACATAATTTTGCAAGAACTTTTCCTCCGATAGCTAGGACATCGTAAAATTTCCCGGTAGTTTCCGCAGTCTGATGCACTTCCTTTGTTCATAAATATATCCTCTATATTTGCGTTGCGAAAGTCCTGAGATACTTCTACGCTTTCCCATATGACATCAGAGCCTCGTTTGTGTAGAACAGGGTGCAACACGCGAAGGTGAGGTTGACTTTTGGCTAAGCTAGGCTATATGTATCGCTTAAAATCCCCTTGAAAACAGTAATTAACTAGTTCAACCAAACAATTGATGACTTATTTTCAGTTGTCGGAATCCGAATGGTCATGAAAATCACTTGAATAACTATTTTGATTAAAATTAATAATAACAGGATCCATATTTAGCCTGTCGAATACATGTTCTCTCTCGTATAATTTTTTTATCTCACCCTCAAATTTCCCCAAATATCTGGAGTAATAGTAGCAAAAGATTCCTTCCACATATTCAAACAATGACTTTCTGTCCTTCCTTCTCGACCAATATGCCTATTGTAATAATTCTTAGCAGTACCCCAAATATGTTCAGTTGGGTTGAATTTGCAATGGTACGGAGGCAATCGCAACACTTTATGCCCATACCTCTCAGTCATATCATCCACTATATATATTTTTTGGTGGTTTATGTCTAAAACAAATAAAAGAGTGATATTTACATTTTAAAATCTATTGAAATCGAGGTTAAAATATGATTTTTGTTCTTGATCCTACATAGTTACAATATTTAAGAGTTCAATTTTAAGCACATGTTGATTAAACTCAATTTGATTATTGGTCAACCATTCCTGGATTGTAACCTTATTCCATGACGAATTTGGTGTTTTTGTTAAAAGCATGCTGTGGTACGGTGCATTGCCCAGCACAATTAATGAGGGCTTTACTAAATTTTTTAATAATTGATTTTCGAACCATTGTAAGAAATTTTGTTGATTCATTTCTCCATGGTCACTCAGTTTAGTTTTTGAGGAAAAAATTGCTTCGGCGCCCTCGATAAATCCATTTTTATTGCCTGCATGTAGAATTATGTACCTATGATTTTAAATAAAATGTATTTAACTAAAGCATACGATAATCTTAATGTGTAATACCTTTTACCATCAGTTTTAATGGATCTCACTCTTCTTTTGTTTTCATTCTGCCATGAATGACTTAAAGTTCCGTTCTGGAAAATCCAAGTTTTATCTAGGAAAACAAAGTCATAGAGAGAATCTTCTTTTTCTTTTATATATTTTTTCAAAAAAACAATTCGTTTGAGAGCAACATTGGGTAGTTCCATGAGACCCCGCCTCGGTTCATCTTTTTTCCAACGGAAACCAATCTCCTTTAATAAATTTCTCAGAGAGGTTTCACAACTCAAATAATTCTCTGTCTTTTAATTTGACACCTAAACTCTTCAAAGTTACGTGCTGTTCTTATTTTCTAACTTAGGTATTGTAAGTAAAGCATTTAACAGCCGTACACCTGCTGCGTAAAGCAAGTATACGGTTGTTAAATGTTATAGCCCTGCTAAAAATGCGTATGCATTTAGGTATTGTAGTTATAATATTGATAATACTTACTGTCTTCGTACATCTCGTAAACAGCCTCTCGAATGGCCGTAATATCTAACGTGTTTGTTACCCTTTTTGCAAGGACGTTTCTTCTTAGGTGACTCTAATGGCTCATTACGTTTAACAGCTTGTGAAACTGCAGTCACAGTAGAAATGTTCAAATTTAAGGCAGCATATACTCGCTACAAATTGAAATAAGTAGAAATAACTTGAAAGTGGTATAATGTGCTTACCAATCAATCTTACTTCTCTGACTGCATTCAAGGGTAATAAAGGACCTTTATTGTCACGTTCGCGCTCAAAATATTTTATCAGGAAATTTACAAGCGATTTGCTTCGACTGTTTAAAGGCTTCGGCATATTTTCAACCCACACAATTTCAAAAAATGCAGTAAAAAATATCGAAAATTTTGTTCTGTTTGTCCTTAGAAGTACAATTTAAGAAAAAAAAACTATGAAAAACGACAAATAACGAGAATTCCGAAAATTTCAACAACACGATATTATACAAAATAATGACTGACACTAGGATAAGTGTCAAATAATATACGACAACATTGCTGAACATGGCGCAATGTGACCAACAAGGCGATAATAAGAATCGGTTTAAACTAATTTTTTTGCAGCTTTAATCTAAATAAAATATTTGTTACAATCATTTGCTCTATAAAGTATAATGAAGAGCTGCTTGGTATCTTAAATTAATCAACAAATTGAAACATATTTGCTAAAATTTCATTTACTCAGGTTTATAGGCTTTAGTGTCAATTTCGATGTGATTGATGACGTGCATCGGAAAATGTTTTGCGATTACAATATGCTCAAATTGCTGTAAATCGTTAAAGTCTTATTCAAAAGCGATGGAGATATTCGGTTAAAATGAATTAAAAAATAAAAATGAATTAAAAAACAAACTATCGAGAAAAGCCTACCTAGATGATTTTTAAAATCCTTGCTTTGTTAACATATTCCACAGGGTGATTCAAACTTTCACCAAAATATCAACATTTTGTTTTCCCTGGTATAATTGACAGATAGAAACTTTCATTTTTAATTTAGAAAGAGATACCAAAAAGTCCAACAATTTATCTATAAATTGCTTAAAAAATCATCAAAATCGGCCCACTAGAACGAAATATATTAAACTTTAAAATATATAAAAATTTTAATTTACCCGTTTTTCGTGCCGCTGAGTGTATTAACGAACGGTTTATGGCAAAAAAATCCTGTAAATATTCGAAATAATATCAATAAAAATCTTACACAAAATGTACTCAGAGTATTTGAAGAAATTACGTTTTTTATATTATATATATTGCGGGTTTATACGACATTCGTCGTCTCCCGCTTCTCAAATTCTACAGATTTTTGTCTGTCCAGTCTTCTTCCCGAAGGCCCCTTAAATTCATAGCGTCAACATCCCTGCTTCCATCTTCGAGGTGGTCTTCCAGTTTCCGCCTTTCGCTTGGTGTCCATGAATGAATTCTTTTTAGCTATTGGTTATCTTCCATTCGTTAAAGGTGTCCCTACCAACTTAGTATTACTGTCAATGGCGTCGATGATAGTTTCTTTTTGTCCTATAATTTCTAGTATTCTTTGATTTGAGATGTGTTCCAGTCTTGAGATGCGACAACTTCTTTGCCAAAAATCCATTTTAAGAGACAGCAACTTGTTCTTCTCTACTCTGTTTTATATAGTAGAATTTTTGTTTTTTTGGGAAATGTTGTCACTCCACAACAAAGAGTTTAGTTGACCGATAACTCTTTTTCCTTGACCAACTTTATTTGCAATATCTTGAGTCCTTTTTCCATGATTTGTTGTAAAAGTAACGCCCAAGTATTTAAACGTACAGACATTTTTAATTGTGCAGATTCCTACATTGAAATCCTCACGTTCGTCATCACCCACTACCACGTACTCCGTCTTCTTTGTGTTGATTGTTGGCCCTCGTTGGCGCCATTTCGAATATTCCTCATGCAGTTTTCTAAACATATAACTGGAGTCGTCTCTGTCTCCCGCTATTAAAACCTGGTCGGCAAAGAGTAAGGTATATAAAGTGTCTTTTCCTACTGGAATTCCCATTCCACGGCATTTTATCTCCCAACTTTTTAGTACTTCTTAATATATTTTAAATAAAGTTGGTGCTAATGAACACTCTTGTCTTAAGCCCTTATTTACAAGAAATTATTAGGAAATATTGTTTCCAAGTGCTACTGCAACCCTCGTATAATTTCCTTGTTGTTTGGACATAACTGCTGATACCAAAATTTTGCATTGACACCCACAACTTAGTGGGACTGTATCGTATGCCTTCTGTAGATCAATAAATGTCAAGTGAACCGTCCTTCCCCTTCCTAGCCTTTTTTCGATTAGATGCTTAAGAGTGAAAATGCCATCGGTACATAAGCGTCCCGGTCTAAAACGATTTTGCTCTTCCGATTCCATTATCTGTGCTTCTATCTTATGTTTTAGTACTTTGCCATAGAGTCGAGCAACAGTACAAATGACACTAATTCCTCTATAGTTTTCACAATCACGTCGCGCGTCGGCTCCCTTTCTTAAATATGGACGTAATAATCCCTTTTTTTTCCATTTCTGGGGCGGGGTCCTCCACTTAAACATCTACTAAAAATCTCTGCCAGAATTTCTAAATCTGCTGAGGGGCAGCCTTTAAAAGTTCTAGTGAAACATATCCCAAACCTGAGCTTTACCAATTTCCATTTGTTGGAGGGCCTTATCTATATCTGCAGAGATTATTAGTGTTGGATGCTCAGATTCGGTTGGATTAACAAGAGGACTTTCATGATCTTGTATGAATACGGTTCTATTTTTCGTCAGACGATTTTGATAATAAGTCTTCCAGTCCTCGATCGGAATAATATTCATCCTTGCAGTGTCTTTATGTGAATAAAGATTATGTTTTTTATTATTTATGTACATAAAGATTATGTTTTTTATTATTGCATTTTATTTTAGAGGAATGGAACAATAGATAATAACTCAATAATGAGTATGTATACCAAAAACGACGAAAACTTTGGACAGCAACTGACGTGGAACTATAAGAATCACACAGACTTTTATCGCGGACATTGTAATGATGTCAGGGGATCAGCCGGTGAATTCTATCCTCTGAATATTAAGAAAACAAAGATAGTATTATACTCTGCCGAATTATGTAAATACGCAGAATTAGAATTTGTAAGAGAAGAAGAGATAAAAGGTGTATTGGGGTACCGATTTACAGCAGATAATATATTTGATAACGGTAAGTCCAATCATAAGCAAGTAGGTATAGCATCATACCAATCTATTATAACGTTATTTAAACACTACCCCTGCGAACGGCAGCTTTTCATCGGTAGAGCAGTCATGGATACTGTATTTCACTGGAGAAAAACTAATTAGCAATAAAAAATATAAATATTGGGCGCCAGGCATGAACAGAGAAAGAAAACGGCTGTATATTACTTAAAACTAATGACTATATTTATTCATGATGGACTCTGATGGTAAATAACATTGTAAAATTTTAGTAATTATAGTAGTTATATGTCGAGGAAAGTTTTGTTAAAAATAGTCTTAAATATTTTCTATTAAAAAGACTATGGAAATATACAATACATATAGATAAGGCTATAGAAAATATATAAAAGGTAGCTTTACTTTATTTAATTTGCTATATTTTATACGATATTAAATCTGAGATGTTGCAAGCCGTAGATTCTTGAATCTGTTCGGTTATTCATCTGTTAAAATAACGCTATATATAGAAAGTAATACTATTACAAGATATGTTCGTAATGGAGCTAAAGATGTAAATTATATTTTAAATACGAAATCGACATAAATAAGTTCTTAACGATCTAACCACTAAACATAGTCTGTACGATATTATTTAAGATGTGCGTTATTGTCTTAAGACTGAAAATGTACCTGCTTCAAACAGTAATAGCGTGAGGTGGGCTTGTATCTCTGCACTCTCTCGCGGCTTTACTGTTGGCCAATACAACAAAAGGGGCCAGTGTGAGGACATCATGAACCATTACAGCCGTAACTATCGACTAGGCTTAAAAATAGGAGCAAAGCAGCATGGGCCCTACGCTACATCCACACTGAGGCAATCCGTACATAGGACAAACTACCCGTACACAGGACATCCGTCCATAGAACACTCGCACACAGGGACACTATCCCTACATGGGATAATGTCCGTACCTTGAAAAACTATGTATATAATCCGTCCATAGGACCCTAAAAATACGAAACTCGTGTTTAAAACCAAACGTCTAATAAACAAAATAAACCTACCTCGAAATACTTCCGAGGGCTCTATAATACACAAAGGCAACTGTCCTTTCTTCCATTCAACATTCCTGAGGATAACAGCAAAAGACCACCAACTTGCCAGCAAAATACAAATACGAGTTAAGTTGGGCTAATCCAAAACTCTACCCTAAAAATACGCAGTAATAATATCGAATCTAAAAAGATAATATCTCATCTTTACCTGTAGCTTCGAAATAGCAGCTGATTCAGATTATGCAGCAAGATTTAAATTTACCATTTCTAAAAGCCGGGTTGCTGATGGCGACAGCCGGCACACTAAAAGTGAGGTTAAAGCGCAGAGAGGCGCCTTGAAATGATGTTGACAGCCCTCCACAGAACCAGCGAAACGATAACAGGGTTGTCGACTCGAGAACGTAAAAATTACGCCAAGCGTTTGAAACAAATTATCAGGCCTGAACGATACGGAATCCGGTGACGATAAACCAGACATCATATATTATATATAAAAGACATGTAACGAACTAAAAACGTTACACTATCATTAAGTCAGATTCGGTTGGTGGTTTGGTGTCCAGAGGCAAAATAACAAAAGTTTTAAAATAAAATAAAACGGCAAGTCAATTTACAACCCTGTACAACAAAGAAAAGTTCAAAAGGCAGGTTCAACGTTCAAATTATAATGTAAATTAACCTTCTCTAGGAGATGCGAAACCTTGTCGCTGGTGGGGAAGCTCCTGGTCGGGTGCTGGGGAAATCCTCTCTAGCTTCGTCTAAGGAGCACCTTATTGTCTTGTCCCTGGCTGTAGTGTCGTGGCCAGTGAGTTGCACCAATATTGATAACGATGCAGGATGGAACTACCCTATCCGTCATACCAGGCACCCTCTACTGTCTGTGGTCATGTATCAGGGACAGAGGATGTGGGGGAGGACTAAGAGGAGACAACCTCACCAAAGACTTAAATCTTGTGATGGCGGGACTTCTATAGACTAGCTTCTACTGGTCTCAACCTTGGGGTGTCAGGGGGAAACCTGTTGTATTCTTGTCTCCCTTGCTTCTACATGCGGGGCTCTGTAAAAGTGGACCGACAAACCATTGCGGTGTAAATGACCTCAAATCCAAGGAGGTAATAGAGAAAGAGGGATATATTATAGATTCCCCTATTATAGATTCCGGACAGCACCGGTATCAGGTCTAAGGAGCGACCAAGTTAAAGAGGTGGAGAAAATGGCGACAGATCCTCCAGCCTCCACCTTACGGGTACCTCAGCCGGAGACAAGCCCCTATATGATGAGCTATAACTCACGAAAGAGGGTCACAATAGGTCTTTAAGGTCGCAGTGGTTAACCCCACTCTTACTCATTCATTTTAAAGAAACTTTATTGGAGATAACCTAGATGATACTCCTCTCTTTCCGACTTTTTATTTTCAAAGCAAAACCTCTGAAGGCGGGTAAACGGCAAATAACTCACAATCTTTAAGATGTTTATTTAAATTTTAATGCTTCAAAAAAAGCAAGGGGGCGGCATGTTTCAGGACTTAAACTATTCCCATCATCAGGCCCAAAAGCTAAAACAATTACAGAGGTAAAAATTATAAAATACCATCACAACAAATTAAAAAGTCAATTTTTTTTACAAAGTCAAAAGGTTATATCTATCACAATAATTGTTAAATCACAGATAACAATATGGTAAGCTAAACTTGAAAATTAAAACAACTAGACCAAACTCATAAGGTGAGGGGAGCTGTATAATCAACTATAATTAGATAAATTGACAGAAAAAACAAACAAGGCAATAATAAAATCATACCTCAATGCACAATTCAAAGAAATTTACTTAAGCATTAGTTAAATGTATTTTAAGGGATAATTTTTTTTATTTATTTTTTGTATTAGTAATAAGTTAAGAATTATGATTATTTCAATTTGTATATGTAGATATTTAATTTTGTAGGATAATTTTTTTAGTTATGTTAGTTAGGAACAAGACACTCGAAAAAGTTCCTCAGAACTTATGACCGAGAAAAATCAAAGGTTTTCCTTGATTTAAGTAAAAACAGAATCTTCGGATTGGCACGGGGTTTCTAACAGGACACTGTCTCCTCAACGAACACCTCAGTAGGCTGAAGGTGAGAAACAACGGAGAATGCAGATTCTGTGGGGAAAATTGGGAAACACTAGAACACCTTATCACTGAGTGCGCCGAGACGACGACCATTCGTGCCATGAACCTTGGTACGTCTGATGTCGAGGATGGAGAGCTGGCCTCTGTAGAGCCGTCTCAGATACTGGCTTTTGTTAAAGCCCTGAGACTGTATGATGAGTTATAACTCGTTATAACTCAAGAAAGGGGAATACACAATAGATCTATAACGTCGCGGTGATTAACTCCCCTCCTAAACATTCTACATTCTACATTCTACATTCTACATTCTACATTCTAGGAACAAGTTAAGATTTGTGTTTATTTGATTAATTTGTATATTGTAGAAAATTAATATTAATTTTAGTTTAATTTTTAGAAATTTAATTTTTATTTTAATTTACATATGTAGAAAAATTATTTTTTATTTTAATTTAATTAAACTTGTGTTCTTTTAAATAAAAGCATACTCACACAAACGTCAACCTAGGAAGTACCACCACTCGGAAGAAATAAAATTAGTTAGAGCTGTTAACATTCACACATCTCTCTCATTGTAATTATAAATTGTATAACTTTTCAAGAGGAAAGCCTTTCGTTGTAATACCAAATAAATGTCTATATCATAATTTCCAGACAATCTTATTTCAATTTTATATTTTCATTTTTGACGAGAATGATCGTTCGTCTTATAAGAATGTTTCTGTGATAATGTAAAATTAAAATTAAAAAAGGGAGTACTCTGCATCCATATTTAGTTTTTTGAAAAAAGAAACGCTGATAGCCCTGATAGGGAGATTAGTTTATTAACCGAAAAAATCAATTTTTTTTATATTAAAATATGTTCTAATATAAGTTCTAAAATAAAAACCATAAGCGCCCTCTGTGTATGGGAACCACAAGGTTGTATTATCAATAAGTAGGTAACTGCCAAAGTAAAACAGATAACTTTTATAAAGAGAAAACGGAAATGTTGAATTTTTATGATACTAAAGGATTATGCAAATATCTTAATAATGAACCGTCTCTATCAAAGACACTTCCATTATTATTCTACATTTATCAAATATATACAAATGAACAAATTAATAGGAAAATTGGTTGTTTTTATTACATGAAGTTAATTACAGAACGCTGTAATATCTGATCAATCAATTATGAAATAGAACAAAAGGTGGAATGAAATTTTTTTTTATTTGTAATAGGTTATGAAATAAGCAAGGCAACGAAATTATATCATTTAGTTAGTTATATATATTTAGAATTATATATATATATAATGTAGAAAAAATTTAATTAAATTGTGTTAAATCATTTAAACTTTAATTATCTATGATGTAAACTGAAAATAAACAGGTATATAATCCAATGCTATTTGAGAGTTAAGTAATAAACAATCTTTTCTATTACAGGCTTTCTGTATTTCAAAGGATTCAGCATGGTTCAAAAGATTAATCTTGTTTGTTCTATGTAATATTCTAAAATTATTATTCATATCAAAGTTACGGTCACTACTCACCAGATGTTCAGCAAAATGTGAGAAACCTGAAGAATTCGTTTTACAACATCTAAGATGTTCTTTAATCCTAGTTTTAAAATTCCGAAAAGTACTACAAATATACTTAGCATTACACATATCACATGATAATTCATAAACTCCACTCAGATCCAAATTATCTCTTTTATCTTTATTGTTCAATAAATATCTACCAACTGTGTTATTAACTTTAAAGAAAATTTTAGTAAATGGTTGAAACAAATTTGCTAAACTATAAGAAAAATTATTAATGTAGGTCAAGGATCTATAAGTATTTGTAATATCCACCACCTGTGTTAAGTTACTATCAGCATACACAAGTGTCTGAATATACTTATTTTGAAACTTAGAAATAATCCTATCCAACAACCTAAGTGGTAGATAATTTGCATGAGCTATTTGTTTGATAATGTTCAACTCTTTATTATAAGCGTCCTCATTCAGAGGAAGTTTAATTAATCTGTCAACATACGAATTAACTTAAATAACTAACATAACTAAAAAATTTATCCTACAAAATTAAATATCTGCATATAAAAATAAATTAAAAAAAATTATCCCTCAAAATACATTTAACTAATGCTTAAGTAGATTTCTTTGAATTTGATAATAGTCTGGTATGATTTGATAATGGTATGACTTGATAATAGTATAGTTTGATAATAAAAGATAGTTTAAGTCCCGAAATATGTCGCCCCCCTTGCTTTTTTTGAAGCATTAAAATTTAAATAAACATCTTAAAGATTGTGGGTTATTTGTCCCCTTACCCGCCTTCAGAGGTTTTGCTTTGATAATATGTACTCACACTGGGTTAGAGAACGTTTAGATTTTTTATTTCTTTGAGTTCTATAGGCCTTTATTGAAATGATTCCTGTTGTTCTTCTACACGAAATGTTTCATCTAGCCATGATGAATTTGTAAAGAAAACATCTATTACAACTTTGAATGAAATGATCGTGCTTCCCGTAGTTATTTTATTTGCTCCTTGAAATTTGTTGGAGATTGGTAATAAATTTATTCCTCTCGTAAATTAAAAGTGTGTATCATAATCGGATAAGTTATGCATAAACATGATCAAATTTCATTGTGGGTTTTAGATTTGGTTAAATCAGGATAAAGATATGATTTACTTCTAATATTTGTTACGTTCAAAATGTAGCTCATCAAAACCCATATTTTTTTATTAAAAACACGAATATCATTTTCGGTTTAACTGGAAATATATTTTTAACATATTTACATCAAGCTTAAAAACTCCTTTCAGCTATATGAATTTAGTTGGTATTATTTTCATAACAGTGAGTTTATTCTAAATTCAAGTTGCCTATAATAATCGTTTCAAACTTTCTTTGAAATATGATACAAAAGGATTTTTTTGTTGTTTCATTGAGATGCCAAAATAAATAAGTTGTTATTGATAAAGCATAGCAGATTTCACAATTCTTGCAACCAATACTGCACTACTGCGTTAATCCAACGGAGACTAATTGTCAGCAGTGTCACAAATTTGCCTAACAGTCAAAAAATGCTTAACGTTTCAGGAAGTATGTCTCTTCACGTCGTCGAAGCAAAAACACAAAGAATAAAGAAACAAATTATTTAAATATCTAAATGCAACTGTTCGAGAACACTTGGTTTTTTAAAGCAGATACGTCTATAAAAAACGTTGACGTTTTATTGAATTTTAACTAAAGAAAGTAACCAAGAGAATCAGCTCTTAAAGGGTTTTGCATTTGTTTTGGATACTCTCTGCACGCCGTAAAGCAATAGAACTTAAAAAACGTTAAGTTTCTTTCTTTTTCTTTTTGTTCTTAGCAGGAAAACCTATAAAACACAGTTCATTTTTTTAGGAACCCTACGACCAGAAAATCGCTGCTTTTGTGGAGACGAATGTATCCCGTCAGGAGTACTGGATATCAGCGTATGCAGACAAAACTCACCTACTTATCTTTCGTTTCCCCATTTCCATGCTGCCGATTCATACTACACCGATCCAATTGACGGCATGAGGCCTAACAAGAGCAAGCACGAATTTTATATGGTGATAGAACCGGTAAACTATTTCAAATTTATTTAATTATCGTATGGCTCACATAATACTTTTCTTGCATAAAGCGGCCTCTTAAACATAGACATAAAATAAACTACAATGTAAATGAAAACATTACAATGTAAATACTAAGGGTTGGCAAAGCTTACTCAGCTCTAAAGGGTCTTGGGTCGAGATTTCCGTATGTAAGAAGAGTACAATGCGTTTAAAACGTACTGAACAAAGAGAGAACAGTACCTAAATACGTTGCCAAACTTATGAATTAAACCGAGAAACTGCGCACATTGCTAGGAGACGAAGGGGATATAGCAGATTTGTCACATGTGTCTAGCTCCAGCAGGGAACTATTAATCCCGACCAATCACGTTAGAGTTTTTGACAAACACAAATGAATTAACACCCTCCAAATAACCACGTTAACCAACCTGACTGGTCAAGCTTAATAGTGGGGCTAGACACTTCTGATTTGTCGCAGTCCACCGTTCGACCCAATCAGTACCACATCAGTACCTAAAATTCTAGAAAGGTGTACATCATGCTTTCAGCTTCACGATTTAATTACGTCTCGTGATACTTTATTGGTTTATTTATTAACGAAATGTAATTTTCTCAGAGTTGAAAATTTTAAGTGCAAGTTAAAAACACTTGCATTTTTGGTAAAAATAAGCGGAATTGAGTTGGTATTCGACAGGGGTCGCGCTATTAGAACTCAAAACTGAATTCAAAATGAATCGATATCTCAAAATCTGTTAAAAATAATTGATTACCCTAACGATATTCTTATAATTCTATTTCAGATGCTCAGAAACATATCTAATGATTTTATCTAGTTATATTTTCTGAAAAAACGTCGTTTAAAAAATAAGGTTTGGTGATCGTGATTTTACTTACCTACAGGAAGTTAAGTGTTTCGGCAACGCCGCAACAGCACACCGTCGCGTCGCATTTCTATCGAATTAATAAGATCCCTATGTGATTTACTTCCACACATGTAAGTTCCGACCCAAAAGTAACAGTTGTCAGCATGGTATATGCTAAAAAGACAACATAAAAAACGTATTTACGAACACTATACAGGGTGGTCCAAACTGTATTCCGGGAACTTCGGCAGTATATTGTGCAGATGAAAATAAGTAAAAAAGTTGTCGTATAAATGTATGTCCTAAAATGCTTAGTTTCGTAGATACAGGGTGTAGAAGTTTCATTTTTATTTCGATTGCTTCCAAATAATTTCTGAAGTAACGTCAATATGTGGATGAAAATGGATGTCTGGGAGTTTTTTGAGATGAGAAATTTGATTTTGATGTTAATATGACTATTCCTGTATAAAACTACCCAGTGAAAAAATATACGTTTCCGTGATTTTTTACGTAAAAAATGCCTCTTGGTAAAAATCGCTAGGACCAACCGTTCTCAAGATATTTAGATTGGAAATAATATATTGACGTTACTTCAGAAATTATTTGGAAAAAATACCATCTCCAATCTTCACCATAAGCGCGTAGGTTACACTCCCTAGTTATGTGACGGATGGTTTGGTTAGGGGCTCCGCAATCACATTCTGGGGACGGTATTTTACCCCACTTATAAAAAGGAATCCGCACATCCTCCATGGCCAGAGCGTATCCAATTCAAAGTTTACCGAGTTTTCAGGTTTAGATCGGTACCCGGTATCTGACATCAGTTATTCTCGAACCAGGAATACAGGTGCGCATCGGCAACTTCTCTCCATAACTCAAGCCACTGTTTTCGAGAATTGTAGTTGCTGCTCTTTTGTTGATCAGCAGTTCGTAAAGGTGGATTTCTCTACTTCAGTCTATTCACCTGTAAAGCAGGTAGTATGTCACGAACAGGGAGCGCTGGGTAGCTATTATTTTATCAAATTATCTAAGAGCCTCGTTTCTACGTAGATTTGGGGATAGAATGTTACTGAGAACTGTAAACTAGTAACCAGGTGTGAACTAGTAACCGCATGGTGTTGTTCAGCTGTCTGTCTATGAGATTTGTGTGGTGACTGTTCAACCATACTGGTGCACACTACTCCGCCACACTGAATACCAGAATAAGGGCTATTTCAAAGTAAACAATTATTTAAAATAAAACAAGCAAAATTATTGGGCTAGTGTTCATCTAGAATACAGTACGACCATTCCAAAAAAAGTTGTATTATCAAATTTTGTATTTTAAATTTTCACCTAATTTTATATAAACAACTACACTAACTACGACAACGATACATACAACATACAACAGTTTTAAACCAAAATTAATTAGAGTTTCAAATTGAACAAATCAATATTTAATATTAAGATTCCATAATCTTATTTCAAAATTAAGATAATATTAAAATAAAAAATTGCCTGCTCTAATCGGGAGTAATACCATTTTAAAATGGAAACTTATAAGTTCATCAAACTAAAATTGCTAACTTACTCGTACAACAAATATATTTCTAGAGAAAATGGAATACTGCGTTTAAATTTACGAAAATCTTTAATTTTATCAGTTTTGCTTAAAATGAGGATTAGTGGAGTGCTTTAAGCCCTTATGGGATACAAACCTCGGAATTAATTTACTGTGAACGAATTTTATAAAACTTTTTGCATTGTATTGTTATTAAGATATATTACAAAGTTTACCCATTTAAATTCGTTGCTTTCACTTTAGTATTTAAATAAACACACATATATAAATGCATACATACAAGATAGCTCCGTGTTCTGAAAAGCTTTGTATCAGGATTTCTATTTAAGATTTTCACTCCAAACCTTTTACAAAAATATGTGTTTAATGGTAACTACATCAAAAAATTATAGATGTACTAAGTCAAATATATTTTTAATCTCAACTCTCAAGTTTTAGTTTTCCAAATGATATGCTTTATATTTGTTTAGCCCAGTGAATTTTCTATAAAACTCCGGTTTCAAAAATACCTTAATACCATAAAGCATACTATGGTTTTAATTATAACCACGTCCATGGGGACGTCAATCTAGACGTCCAGGAACCTTCGTATGAGACCTTCTAATCGAGACGATCGACTTGTTGTAAGTTTATCGCTAAGAAACCGCCGTTTGCCGCTTTTTAAATTTATAATGAATTGCACCTAAGGAACGTACATATTAACTAACTGACTATAAGAAGACGACTATATACAGGGGGGCCCATCGCAAACGTTCCGCAAGGCATAACGGCCAGGGTATTTTTTTTTTTCAGAAAACTCAAAAACACGTCAATTTTGTTTGTGAGGGGGACAACTTTTGAACGGTGTAGTTAATCGGCACAACTGTCGGTACTGGGCTGAGGACAACCCCAGGGTTTTTCACGAGGTGCAATTAACACAAAAACCTCAGAAATTGAACGTGTGGGTTGGTATTTTGGAAATTCTATTTTGGTCCTTTTTTCTTCCTGAAAATCTAACACATGATATGTACTTGGATTTACTGAAAAATACCATCGACCCAGCTCTAACTGACATCATAGAGAACAATCCTGGATACGTTGAAGCGGAACTAATATTTCAACAAGACGATGAACCTCCACATTGCTCTCAAAATGTGCGTAATTTTTGAACAATAACTTTCCCGGTCGGTGGATAGAACGAAGGAGTGTAATTGAGTGGCCTCCCCGGTCACCCGACTTGACTCCTTTAAACTTTTTTTCTATGGGGAGACATAAAAGTAAAGTATATGCCTCATTAGAAGACCCGCGAAGACGAATTATTGATGTTTGTCGCGAAGTGATCCCGCAAGTTCTTCAGAATGTTCGGTTTGTAAATAATTGTATTACTGTATGGAGGTTAACGGGCAACATTTTCAGCATTTGCTTCATTAATAAGTTAAGTTTTTTTAATTAATTCAATTTATGCGTTTTTTGCAAAAAAAAAAAAAAGTACTAAATTTCAATCCTTCATATTTTCAAAATGACTCGATCGATTTTAAAAAACGAAGCGGGGAAATATAGAGAATAAAAAAGCACTTTTCATTGCGGCGCCAATTGACCCCCTTCCCATTTAAAAAAAGTTGGGGATGACACCCCCGCTTAGAGGGTTGAAGATTTGCAATCATTTTTAAATAAAAGTTGTCCCCTCAAACAAAATTGACGTTTCGGATTTTGAAAAAATACCCTGGCTGCTATGCCTTGCGGAACGTTTCGATGGGCCTCCCTGTATAAAAATCGCTTTCAAAAAAGGTCCTTTGGCGTTGTGCGATGGCTAGTCGCTATTGGTTTCGTTCATTCCAGTCTCCGTCACGCAGATCCTTGAGCTCATCGCCTTCTTGACATTCTCCAGTTTGTCCTTGGTCTTCCCCGTTTCCTTCTCTTTTGTGGAAGCCAGTTTAGTACCTTTTGCGTGTTGTCTATCCTTCTCACATGTCCATACCACTTAAGTAGGACAATCTCTACTTCCTCTACTATAGTTTTCTGTCTATCCATTTTGTCCCTGATTGTCTCGTTACGAAGATGGTTAAATAGGGACAAAGCTGCTCCTTGGATGTTCACCAAGATGCCATCAAAAATTTTTTTAAAAATTTCAAGGATTGCTGAGTGTTTTGAAAACGGATTTTTTTGAAATCAATTTTATTTATTCCTGTCTTTACCTTTTAGAAAATTAGAAAAAATCATTCATCAAGCTAAACTCAGTGCACATTAAGAGCTAATTAACATTGAATAAGGAAAATCGAGTCAATTAAAAGATTTAATTAAATAATATCCTGCTTAGCAATCACTTAGTCATTAGTTAATCAATAGATATTATTTTTAAGTTTTTTTTATTGTGAATTTGAAATCTCAGTATATGATCTGCATACTATTTGATCGTAGTTATTATAAATAAATCAACTTCTACAAACTAGTCTCTAATATGCTCTATTCTTTCTCCCTATTGCACAAATTTATTTTTCGTTCAATTTTATTTATAGCTCTTTTTCTTCTTATTCTTCCGAATGCATTTTGTACTTTATTGTAAATGTTGAAATGTATTGATTGCACTTTTACAAATGACGTCAAAAAATGTAGCCCCTTGGCGACAGGTCCAGAACCTCGCTGGTCATTATACTGCTCTACCATTTGAAGGATCCAAGGGTTAATGAGAGCCAAATTGTGTTCAAATGTCTGAAACATAAAAAATATTAAAAAATATTGTGTGACATATGTACTCAGTATGTACTCAGTAGTATTGTACTCAGGAGATCGAGTTCTTCAAAACCGGAAATAAAAAATGCAGGTCCGTATTTAATAAATTGTTGGCCTCTGTATCTCACAAATTATCAGCTAATTTGCAAATCTAAAAATACTATCAAAATCAAATTCGATTTTAAATATAGCCACCAAGAACCACTTTAGATATTGAAACTTTTTTTTTATTTTCCAGATCGGATATTTTGCTAATATGTTTACATAAGAAAAATTCGATAAGGTTGTTGTTTTTCCATTCAAAAATTGCAAACAATCCATCCATTTACTTAGAGCATAGCAATTTTCAGCAATCGTGTAATTCTTTTATTGATAAAGATTTTCACATACTGTCTACAAAGAAAATACAGCAGAAATATTAACAAAGTTCTTGAAAAAACTACAATTCATATTTAATAGATTTCGAGATATCGATTTTTGAATTCAGAGTTCTATAGCGCGACCACTATCGACCACCCCTCAATTCCACTTATTTTACCAAAAAGTAAGGGTCAGCTGCAATTAAAAATACAAGCTAGAGGGAAAAAATTACAACGAGTCGTTAATAAATAAACAAATTAAGTATCACGCGACGTAATTAAATCGTGAAGCCGAACGCATGACGTACACCTTCCCTAGAACTTTAAGTACTGACAGAGTTGATTGGGTCGACCGGTCAACTGCGACAAATCTGCTATATCCCCTTCCACGTCTCTAGCGATGTGCACAGTTTCTCGGTTTATTTCATACGTTTGGCAACGTTTGGGTTGTCCTCCCTTTGTTCAGTACATTATAAACGCATTGTACTCTTCTTACATACGGAAATCTCGACCCAAGACTACTTTGCCAGCCCTTAGTATGTAAATTATCAGAAAATTACCTATATAGACCTGGGCATCATTATGAACTTTGCAAATATGCAACTGAATATGTTGCTTCAGCCTATACAAGGACTTAGGTAATATTAACTGATCTCATTTAATTTTTAAGATATAACTAATTATTATTTTTTTATTTCAGTTTATATAGAAATATGCCAAAGATTTACATGCCAATATTCTATTTTAGTCAAACAGTTGAACTGAACGACGATTTAGCTATTAAACTAAGAGTAATTCAAGGATTACCGGACTATTTACGATATTCTTCATTCTTTTTAATTGTAATAGGAATATTCCTAACCATTTGGGCTGCATGTTTAATGTTTAATTTTTGTTTGCCTTCTGATATTATTAAAAAATTTCCAGAAGAAATTCCTTTAAATGAAAAGATAGTAAAGATGTGACAGTTTGTATAATATTTTATACTAATTTTGTAAATAATATTTTTATACCTAATTTTGTAAATAAATCGACTTTTTTTTCAATTATCATAAAATTTTTTTTTATTATACCGGGTGCTACAAATTTGAGGGTAATGAACATTGGTATCTCGGAACCAAAGGTAATAGATATATGAAGATGGTTAAATAGGGACAAAGTCAGTTCTTTGGGATGTTTACCAAGATGCCATCAAAAAAGTTTTTAAAAATTTCAAGGATTGCTGAGGTTTTGAAAAAAACGGGATTTTGAAAACCAATTTTATTTATTCCTGTCTTTACTTTTTAAAAATTAAAAAATAATTCATCAAACTAAACTCAGTGCACATTACTAGTGAGCCAACACTGAACAAGGAAAATCGAGTCAATTATAAGATTTAAATAACATCCCAAGTTTAGCAATTACTTAGTCATTAGTTAATCAATAGATATTTTTAAAAGTTTTTTTTTTATTGTGAATTTGAAATCCTGTATAATATCCAATATTTGATAGTAGCTATTATAAATAAATCAACTCTACAAACTAGTCTCTAATGCTCTATTCTTTCTCCCTATTGCACAAATTTATTTTTCGTTCATTTTATTTATAGCTCTTTTCTTTTTATTCCTTCCGAATGTATTTCTACACTCTGATAGTCAAGCTGAAATGTATTGATTGCACTTTTACAAAATTATCGCCTGTAATGCCCCTACACCTCAAGCCCCTTGAGACAGGGGTCCAGGAACCCGCTGGTCATTATACCTGTTTCTACCATTTGAAGAACCAAGTACAATGAGAGCCAAATTGTGTTCAAATGCCCGAAACATAAAAATATTAAGTGTGACATATCATTGTCTCAGGAGATCGAGTTCTTTCTAAACCGGAAATAAAAATGCAGGTCCAGATGACAAATTAAGTTGGACTCTTGTATCTCACAAATTATCAGCTAATTTGCAAATCTAAAAATACCATCAAAAAATACAAATTAATTTTAAAATATAACAGGCCACTCAAGAACCACTTTTAGATATTGAAACTTTTTATAAAACTCCCTAAAATGAAGCAAACTGTTAATTTTCAATAAAAAAAAAAAAATTCGATAAGGTTGTTTTTCCATTCAAAATTATAAACAATCCATCCATTTACCTTTAGAACACAGCACTTTTCAGCAACGTAATTAATTTTTGTATTGATAAAGATTTTCAAATAAAAAAAAAAAAAAAAAAAAAAAAAAAAAAAATATTAACAAAGTTCTTGAAAAAACTACGATCTATTATTTCTAATCGATATTTGAACTCAGAGTTCTAATAGCGACCACTATCGAACACCCTCAATTCCAATTCTATTTTTACCAAAATGAAGTGTTTCTAGCTTGCAAATTAAAAAAAATACAAGTTTTGAGGGAAAAATTACAACGAGTCGTTAATAAATAAACAAATTAAGTATCACAAGACGTAATTAAATCGTGAAGTTGAACGTATACATACGTATACACCTTTCCCTAGAAATTTAAGTACTGATAGAGTTATTGATTGTCGATTCGGTCAACTGGCGTGACAAATCTGCTGTGTCCCCTTCCACGTCTCCTTAGCGATGTGCACAGTTCTCGGTTTATTCACACAAGCCTATAACGTGTTTACTGTTCCCCCTTTGTTCAGTACATTATAAACGCATTTGTAAATTTCTTCATATACGGAAATCTCGACCCAAGACTTACCTTTGCAAGCCCTTAGTATGTAAATTTAATAAAATGATACCACCTACTTGTTTACAGAATTCCGGCATCATTATGGAACTTTCTGCAAATATGCAACTGAATATGTTGCTTCAGCCTATACAAGGACTTAGGTAATATTAACTGATCTCATTTAATTTTTAAGATATAACTAATTATTATTTTTTATTCCAGTTTATATAGAAATATGCCAAAGATTTACATGCCAATATTCTATTTTAGTCAAACAGTTGAACTGAACGACGATTTAGCTATTAAACTAAGAGTAATTCAAGGATTACCGGACTATTTACGATATTCTTCATTCTTTTTAATTGTAATAGGAATATTCCTAACCATTTGGGCTGCATGTTTAATGTTTAATTTTTGTTTGCCTTCTGATATTATTAAAAAAGACTTTCCAGAAGAAATTCCTTAAATGAAAAAGATAGTAGATGTGACAAAAATATTTAGATAATAAGTGACATTAAAAAAAACAAAAAAAAAAAAAACGGACTTTTTTGAAAATTAGCTAGTTTGATTTTATTATACTGTGCTACAAATTTGAGGTACGAGCATTGGTATCTCGAAACCCGTAATAGATAAATAAATACGGTTAACAGGGACAAAGGTTTCCGGGATGTTCACCAAGATGCCATCAAAAAAGTTTTAAAATTTCAAGGATTGCTGGAGTGTTTTGAAAAACGGATTTTTTGAAAATCAATTTTATTTATTTATTCCTGTCTCTACTTTTAGAAAAATTAAAAAATAATTCATCAAACTAAACTCAGTGCACATTAAGAGCTAATTAACATTGAATAAGAAAATCGAGTCAATTATAAGATTTTAAATAAATAATATCCCACTTAGCAATCACTTAGTCATTAGTTAATCAATAGATATTATTTCTTTAAGTTTTATTGTGAATTTGAAATCTCAGTATACGATCTGCATAATATTTGATAGTAAATATTATAAATAAACCAACTTATACAAATCCAGTCTCTAATGCTCTATTCTTTCTCCCTATTGCACAAATTTATTTTCTGTTCAATTTTATTTATAGCTCTTTTCTCTTATATTTCGGAATGCATTTTGTACCCTTTATTGTAAATGTTGAAATGTATTGATTGCATCTCTTTTACAAATGACGTCAGGTAATGCCCCCACACCCCGCCGCCCCTTGGAGACAGGTCCAGGAACCTCACTGGTCATTATACTGCTCTACCATTTGAAGGGTCCAAGGGTTAATGAGAGCCAAATTGTGTTCAAATGCCTGAAACATAAAAATATTAGTGACATTTTACTACTTGTCTCAGGAGATCGAGTTCTTCCAAAACCTGAAATAAAAATGGAGGTCCGTATTTAATAAATTAAGTTGGCTCTGTATCTCACAAATTATCAGCTAATTTGCAAATCTAAAATACTTCAAAATACAAATTAATTTTAAATAAAAAAAAAAAAAAAAAAAAAAAAAAAAAAAAAAAAAACTTTTTATTTTATTTTAAAAGATCATTTTACAATATGTTTACATAAGAAAAATCCGATAAGGTTGTTTTTTCCATTCAAAAATTATAAACAGCAATAGTAACTGAACGAAGTACAATGAA
>NW_022146635.1:22429-35981 GCF_002938485.1 Sitophilus oryzae | reverse complement strand
AATTGAATTGGAGTTAAAAAACAGCGTTAAAAGGTTCCCTGATATAATGCCTGTATCTCTTCTGGTCGCTGATTTGTAACTTCCACAAGTTTTAGTTGTAAATATTTAGCTGACCAGCCAAAAAACATCATGCTGTGCATAATAATAAATGCAGGTTCTTCATAGTCCTCTTGCTTTGACTATGTCCTTTGTTTCTCATTTTTCTTGATGGTTGCTTCAAATGGATTTGTCAGTTTCCTTTTTTGCTGTTAAATAATTTCTTAAAAAACGGATAACAGCAAATATTAAATTTTAATTTAATATACTGGGTTAAGCTATTTAATTATGCAGATTTTTTGTGATGAATCAAAATCAGGTTAGATTTTCCGACACCCTCGTTGAAAACGGGACTAACGGGGTGAAGGAGGGGGGCAAAGTCTAGAGGGGTTCGAGAGGTGCCTTTGATTTATTTTCGCCTCGTCGGGTAGGATGAGCCCGGGTTTAACTCGAAGACAAGGAGGAGGAACTTTTAAACACGGCAGATGGATTTACGAGACTGTTTAAAATTCCGCACGCAGAAAAAACTAAACAAGCTCAAGTAAACCTTTTGTATTATTTATACGTATTTAGTTAAATGATGTTAAAGAGTTAAATCTGGTTTCAGATCTGCCTATAAACTATTTAAATTTAATACAGGAAGAATATTATAATGTGCTTATTTTTCTTTGTCAAAGAATGCATGTAATGGTGGAAATTACCTCTCCTAACAACAGAATACTCACCCTCCTCAGTCGTAGTCGTCGTCGTATCCTTTTTCGGTTTAGGTATAAAAACCTGTTCCGCTTTACCATCTCTGTATTGGTCATCCAATACTTCTCCTGCCTGGAGGTTGATATCGTAACATTTTTTTGTGGAATTCTTTCACATGTCTTCACATTTTCACATTCTTTCTACATGTTCCTTCCATTTGTTTTTATATACTCTCACTTTTTCTTCTAATGGTTGTATTTTTAGTTCTTTTCTTATTGTGACATTTCTTATTCTATCTTCTCTACTTATTCATTTTATTTTTCGTAAGAACGTCATCTCCGTTGTTCTGAGTCTTTGTTCTTTAACTTTTGTGGTAGTCCAGGCTTCACTTCCGTATAATACTATCGGTACCGCTAATGTATTGTATGTAATGTACAGACTCAGCATAGTCCATTTCACTATTTGCATCAGATTATAGATGAAAAAGATAATTACATAAGGTATTTAATGGAAAATATTAATTTCCTCCAAGAACAAGTAAGAACACTTAACAGCGTGCTACTCCAGATCAGCTCATTCCATGGAAACGATCACACCGCCCAGCGAGTGTCATTAAACCTACTGCCGACACCTGGCGAATTTGTGAATAATGATTCTATCGATCGAGCGTTGAGTAAAGATAGTGCTGCCTCTGCGGATACAGTTTCGAAGCGTTCTAAACAACAGCAGGAACCCAGTCCATCTATTAGTGAAATTAACAAACCGTCAAATAAACAAACAAAACTGCGATCTACCAGGGATAATCCGAACACTTGGTCGTCTGCAAACAGTCACAACCTCCTCAGTCATATAAACAATCTTATCATAAAAACTGAATGTTACATTAGTCGTTGATTTACCGTTAGAAACTCCATGTTGATTTGAAGGTATTATAGCAATATTATTCAGCACACGCATTGGATTTGTTAAAAAAAGTATTTAACCTATCTATAAGCTGTATTCGCATAGTTTCGAGAAGCTCGAAGTTATTGCTACAAATCTGTAATTTTCAACTTTTGCCACGAGATAACGTCTCGAGATACTCGAGAAAATCTAGAAATCTAGTCGAGAATAGGCATGTTTCATGTTTTCCAATTTCCATGTAATTATGCAGATTTCACCCTAATTAGTGCTTGCCACTTAGCCTTTTTTATATAAAACTTAATATTAGGCCAAAAAAGGGGTAAAATTTTTGATCTAAATCAGTTTCAGTTGGCATACTATGCCCAAATTTAAAAAGTATTTGCAAACAACAGTTGTTATTGTATATGTTTTTGCGATTTTGTTGATTTAATTTTACTAATTATTTTTGTTTAGTTAAAGGCTGTTGTACGTGTGGAAACTGGTAGGGATCCAATAATTATAAAATAGGTAAGGACTACCCTATTGTTTAATTTGTATACAGACCAACAGAGTATAGCTTGTTTAATTTATTGTTTGATTTGGATTTGTTAATTAAGTGCAATTTATACTAACAAATATTTACCTTATTTACTTTATTTATTAATTACAGATTATATTTTTTATATCATTTAAGCGATCTCATCTCTTAATCTAATTTGTAATCAAGTAAAAATTTGAGAAACTCGAGACATTTTGGGCGAGATAAAAATCCTACAAGAATGTTTCATAATTTATTTTTGTTAAATTATAATCTTTTCAAAACTTGATATAAAAAGAAACTGTGAATTAAAATGACAGACAATAATTATCACTATTAGTTGGACAGACTTCGAATTAGTTAACAATATTTGAGAAAATTTCTAGTGTTATTAATTAAGCACAAGTATGAGTTTACAAAAGCGGTAAAATTAGTACCAACTAATGCAAAATATTCGCAAATCTAATAACGGTGTACTTGTTTTGAATTTTAAACAATTCGGTATATTACGAGTAGCGGCCGTATTTTCCAAACATTAAATAATTCAAAACTAGTCTGAAACGTTCTCTAGTAGCTAATAGGAAAAAGCTGCAGCGCCTTCTGTTTCAAAAGAATAAATTATAAGTTTCGCTGTGATAAATCGCTTGTTCTACAAATAAACCTTAAATTTGTGAATTTGAATTAATAATAAAATTAGTGTACTTATTAATGCTTATTTTACAAAAAAACAACCAAAAAATATATATAAATAAAAAATAAAGTTAAATAACTCACAAAATGGAAAATATTTAAAAGAATATTGGTAATGTATCCTACATTCCTCTACAATTGTTGGAAATTTAGTGTACACATTTCCACCATAGCAAATTTTCGAATTAAAACTATTATCAGAATCTTCCATTGAAAAAATAATAACTATTACAAATTGCATTGTGCAACAGTATAAACAATCAGTAAGTTCTTATTAGTATTACTAATTAATACATCCAAAAGAGCAATAACGAATATTTATTGATTCTAATCATCATAATCATCATTTTCAGCTTATTCAACTATTTCTAATTATGGTGTAGCCTCCATCATATATTTAGATACTCTCTTTCTAGTTGAGCACATTATTATCTATTGTTGGCTATCACCTAACAGTGAATAATATTAGCTATTAGCCAGGTGTCCGGCCCAATGCCATTTGAGGGATTTGACTTCTATTACCTGGGTCTTTTGTCGTATCCACTCTATTTTTAAGGTCTCTCTTAGTTATTCTTACCATATTTAGTTCCATTGAGCGTTATGCGACCTACAGTCTCCTTGTGATGTCCGTTTTAAGTGTCCAGGTTTCACATGCATAAGTCATGGCTGGTAGTACACATGGTCAAATGTTTTTTTCTTTACATAGAGTAGCATTATAGGAGTTTCTTTCATAAGTACTCTGTACTGTGTATTAGTTGTGCCAAATATATATATATTCTAATACTGAATATTTAAAAATATGTCTGTACTTTTGTGGCGAATTCATTTCATGTAACAAGGCTGGGGTTTTGGCTAGAGGAAAAGAAATTTAAAATATATTTTAAAAATTAAAATTAAAAATATTTTGTAAATAATAAACCGTTTTTTGTTAACACCGCTACGTTGAACCCAAATAGAAACCAGCTTGTCAGTGGCTTTTTACTAGCAAAACAAATTTAACGAAAAAATTATTAAGGTTTCAGGAGGTATATTGCCTCCCGTTTCCAAAAGCAAAAAAAGCAACGAAACAAAATGTGTTCAATATATCTAAATATAAACTATGCAACAACACTTTAGTATTAACAATTACGTTGTAATAGCGAAAAGCTTTCGAGAACTTCAACGATTTATAATAGGTGTATCTGCTAAAAACTAAAGTGTTAAGAATAGTTGTATTTGTAGAATGTAGAGGGATGGTGTCCTACTTTCTTGAGTTACAACTCATCATACATGGGGATTTTCTGTTGTAGAGGGACAGGGTATTTCCCATCCTCTTCTGACAACAGATGTTCTTCCTCAGAGGAGTGGACATACAGTATACAGCTACCTCTTACGAGGGTATACAGTAGTATACACCCTTCCACAGTTGGGGTTTAAAAAAGTCCTTCACAGTCAAGTCGCTTGTCCCCGGCTGAGGTACCCGTGAGGTGGAACCTGGAGAATCTAGAATCTGTATCCATTTCTCCACCTCCGGTATTGTATTTAGATTTTAAATAGTTTTTTTTTCTTTTTCTTCACGAGTTATTTGCCTCTGAGAACGGGAGGAGATATAACTCCTGAAAACTACTGTCGATTAGGTTAATTAGTTTTACTAGTAAAATGCCACTGACAAGCTGATTTCCGTTTATATTACATGCAGAAGTGTTTATAAAAAAAATACTTTTTTATTTAAACCCAGACCTGTTTCACTGAGTATTTTATTATAACAAATTATGTATCTATCTTTCATTTATATCTGTAGTTTTCTAATTCCATTTTTAATAATTGTTGAAAAAAATAAATTAAAGTGTAAAATAAACAAGAATTATTTTAAATAATAACGATAGAAAAAAAAGAAATTTTTTAAAACAAATTGAGTTTTCATAAAGCTCTCTCTACCGTATTTCCACTGTAAAATTGAAGCAATATCCTGAAGCTGAAAAAGGTTTAACAAGAAACAATTTAATTTTATCTACTCTTACCTCGTCGAAATATTTTATCGAACCTACTCCACCACTTGAACAATATTAGAGTTAATAAAAGTATTTTTTCGACTCAACAATTCCAGCGATATAAAATAGATATATTTTTAAGTATTTTGTTTTTAGTTTTACGAATCACCGAATGTAATTCTTTAAAACTTAACTCATTTTGATACTTAGCTGGTCATTTTCCTTTATTTATAGTACAGGGTTCTGGTTGAAATCATACATATCCGTTATTAGTAAAGATTGGAAGATGCGGTTTTCACAGAACTGTACTACTTTTTTGTCAATCGTAATATGCTATAAAAAAATTAATAGCCCTCTTCGTTTCTGAACTACAGGGTCTTTTTGAAATTTTTGCAATTTGGGACAGCCACCGTATCTCCTTTGTGGATGATATCAAGAAGGTAAAAACTGGTTCTTGTAGAACTTTTTACGTGGAATACAGTGGGGTAGTCTGTTTTTCAAAGTAAATAGTGAAAATAAATATAGAGTAATATATATTTTTGAGAAGCTTATAGCACCAGATCATATAATTTATTAATATACAGGATGTTCCATTTAAGAAAACAAGTTTAGTTCATATCTTTAAAAAAAAAATTTCGTAGAATAACAGGCTACGCTACTGTATTCTGCGTAAAAAGTTCTACAATAAACAGTTTTCACCTTCTCGGTATCTTTAACAATAACAAAGATATAGGGGGTCCCAAATTGCAAATTTTTCAAAAACAACATGTAGCAAAGAAACGAAGAGGACTATGAAAATTTGGTTTACGGCATCTTTCGTTTGACAAAAAAGTGACAGGTTTGTGCAAATAACTTCACTTTACGGTCACTTCCGGTCAGCGAGTAAGAGATAAGATATTCAATTAACGGAAGTGAATTAACGAGATTATAAAAAAAAGAAATTTATAAATAAGTTCTTAGTATACGTTTTTTTTTAGATTCTAGCTGTGTCTCAATTTCTTTGATTTATAATATCTTGAAGCTCAAAATACACTAATAAAAAAGAATTAAATTTAATTTGCCGGTCCTGCTCTTTCACCTGAAAAATGTTGAGCAATAAAAATAATTATTAGGATCGGATGACATAAAAAACTTAAATTTTTAAAGTCTCTATCTTCCGCTTTCTGCGTCCTTTTATTTACTTTTATTCTCAATTAATTCGGCCTGGAATTACTTTTGTGTACTTAATTAGCTTTCTGTAAATAAATTACTTTAAAATACTTTTCCTCTTAATTGATAAGTCGCCTTTATGTTTTGCTTGTTTTCCTCTTTTTTGCATTTTGGATATTTTAATTATATTTTATTTTGTTGCTAAGATCAATTGATATCAATTTCTGTATCTTTGTAAAAAATAAGAACTCGTACACAGGATGTTTCAAAACAAATGCAAGGAAGATAATCAAAAAATCCTTTCATGTCGTGACAACGAAAATTACTTCAGAATAGAGAAGGAAGATTCCTTTCCAGATTCTATCCAGCTAGATCACTAGATGCTTTCAAACGCAGTTTTATTTTGTACTAATTTGAGATTTTCTCTTGAGATACAGATTTAAAAAAAAATAGTTTAGAAACATGTTCACTTTACATTTTACATTCCATGCCAGTTTTTCATTAAATTAAAGTTGCGAAAAAAAGAGTTAATCTATTTCAACCTCTTCCACTCATTTTAAAAATATGCAAATACTCTATTTTCATATAGCCCACTTAATTTCATTACACGTTTTTAGATTCTAAGATAAAGAAATAAAACATTTTTTAATAATAGATACATATTTTCTATCATCGTTTAGTTGAATCAGAGCTTTAACCTTTAACAAGCTAAAACCTTTTTCATAATTTGTTGCATTTGTTTTGAAACCCCACTGAATAAAAATAGTATAAAATATATTTTAATATTACCCATTAATATTTTAAAATACGCTATAATATAAGAAATAAATACGTTTTGATATTTACATATATAAAGTGTCTTAAATAATTGCAAATATTTTTAGGGGTAGTAAATTTCGACCCGAGAACCACGTTTATAAGTCTTTTTGGCGCAAAAATATTTAGAAAATTTTGAATTTTTTTAATTTTTAGCTAAAAAACATAATATCTTCATAATATGGCAACATCGGTAGTAGATTAAATTTACAAGAAAGAAAATTCAGAAAGAGATCCAAGACTTTTATATAATATATTTTTTTTATTTTCAAAGTAAATTATCTCAGTTATTTTGGACATTTTATCAAGATCTACCAGACCTGGAAATATTTGCACTTATTTAAGACTGTATTTATTTCTGTTCTAATACAGGGTGAGTTTTAAATAATTTCAGATATTTTCAGGGCTGGTATCTCTACAAAAGAAACATATTCTCTTCGCCGTTTTACATATAAACCTAACCTAACCTAACCGAGTTATTTTACTTTGAAAATTTCCAAAAAAATGTTTTCTCTAAAATTTTGAGAACCACTGGATCTTTTCAGGATATTCTTTCTTGTAAATTTAATCTACTACATTGCCATATTATCAGGAAATTATGTATTTTAAATAGAAACTAAAAAAATCCAAAAAAATTTTAAAGAATTTCCAAATTTTCAATTTTAACATTGAAAATGTTTCTGTTATCCTATATAAGGGAGCCCAAATCGAATTAAAATGCTACATTTGCCACACCATGACGTCATATATACAAGGGTATAGGAAATCTCGGCGCAGCGGCGGCAGTCGGCCAGCGCGCGCAAAAACCATTATATCGCTAATTGTTTATTGATATATCTTTATTAGTTTAAAAGCAAAAAATATGGGGTTTGCTTTGATACCTTGTCAAGACATTAGTGAAACTTTTAAATTGTTTCTTTTTTTCATTTAGGCCTTCGTTTTTCGTTAAATGAAAGTTATATTAAAAAAAAATCTCTATTTTTAAACCAAATTTTCGCATGATTGAAATGATTATTCATGTTTAAAGTTTTTTTTTGGTCATAAGCGCTAATGGAAATGTTTTTTTGTAAATAATTATAAAAAATTACTCCCTACGAAGACTTTATTCTGTACTGGATCAAAAAATAAGTATTTGTTTTCTCTATACGGTGGTATTAATATATCGATTTTTGATGATAGTGCCTTTTTACCCTGTTTAATTTTGTACTACTTTCGGAATAAGGGTCCCCATATCATGTACTGTGATGTACTGTACTTCCATCCCTGAAAAATTCAGCTTGTGACACCGAAGTGAGAGGTAACGTCAAAATAAGCTTTAATCTACCTACATCATCATAGGTAGGTGTAGGTACTCTAGGTAAATTCTACCTAGACAGTAGCTGAACTAGCTGACAGTAGTAATTAATTTGTTATCCGATAAGTAGTTGTCATTATATAAGTTTAATCGTCTTATACCTCCTATAACGGTAGGTTTTGGATTTTTCCTGATTGGTTTGTTAAACAAAAATATACTGGGCATATAAATGTCTGTTACAGGTTAATTCGTTAAAGAAATATGTTACACACATATTATTTTAATAATAATAGTATAATAGTAATGGCTATATTATGTTATAACACATTATTGAATTAACAATTGAAAACAGTATTGAATGTACTTATTTTAACCAATGCATTGTTTTGTTTTTTTAATCTCACAAATAAGAAATATTTTATAGTTTTTATTATAAAAAACAGTGATTATACAATTTATTTACACCCCTTACACTGTTTTCTGTAAGGGGTGTAACCAGGAGTATATTTCGTAACCTCTTACGATATAAGAGGGCACAAAGTGTTTTATTACTTAATGCTTAAAATTTAATAATATATTTGTACATAAAATAAAATAGACTAGAAAGTCAATTAATTAATATTGACGTAATTACTAAATAAGTACAAGATTTTTTTTCTAATTATTTTAGTGTATTTTTAGTCACCCAATTATAAAGGAGAGATATCCAACCATTGCATTATTTTACTCACAAATAAATGTTTTATGGTTTTTATTATAAAACAACGATTAATTTATTATACACCCCTTAACCCAAACACTCCAAGGAGGATATTTCGTGACCCCGTATTTAAAGTGGACAAGGTTTATTAGTCAATGTTTTAATTACCCAGCGTCTTTAATAAAAATCTAATGTAATTTTTCATAGAAATGATCTGACATGAAAAGCAAATTTTATCAAAAAACTTTTTGATTATCTACAAGGAGTAAACCGCTGACAAATGTCTGTATACTAATGCCAAAGTAATGCCAAAAATACAAATTAAATACCAAATTTCTCATATAATGCCCCACTAATGCCAAGCTGATTCCAATATAATACCACTAATACCACGAATAATATGTAACACATTTGTTTCACGAATTAACCTGTAACAATACTGGTAGGTACGTGCACAGATTTTTTCCTAGGTAACTTAAAAGTCGTTAAAAAGTCTAATTATATTTAAAGAAGATATAATTCCAACAAATTACATTATAAGGCCAATAATGCACAAGTAATACCATTAAAATTTTAGCGTTTTTAACTTGTGTAACATATTTCTTTAACGAATTAACCTGTAACAATAGTGGTAGGTACGCGCACAGATTTTTTCGCTAGGTAACTTATTAAGTCGTTAAACAGGCCTATAAAAGCTATAACAACATAGGTAACTAATATTTATAATTTAATTCGAGTTTTAATCTCAAATAATAAATGTTTTTACTGGTGTATTTCTGAAGTGTTCATTATTAAAAGTAGATATTCTTCAAGTTATGCGAAGTAATAAGTAATGTTTCCGGTGAGACCGCGTATATGTCACCGGATTCTGGTTAGTATAAAGACTTTTTCTATAGAAAGAGTTTTTTCTATATTTTTCTTTCAAAATAAGACTAATTTCTTCTTATTCTTTTAAATATTACAGTGTTTCTTTTTCCTAAAATGTTATACTTAATTTTCGCTTAAAATTAAAAAATCACCAAATGGAGGAAAATATACTTTATTGAATAAAGTTTATAAAAATCATTTTACCATAACAAAAAAGTAAAAACATGTCATGGCGGAAGATACTCAGGTGGCATTTCACATATTTATCTATTAAAATCGAGATTAAGATAATAAACTTGCGTAATATGTTATAAATGAGATAAAAAGTTTCAGAATCGATTAATACGCAATACGCTACGCAGTCAACTTGCTCCTCTGCGCGGATGAGCGTCTTCAGACTCCTCCATCAGCCAGGGTCACGACGCGACGCCGCACGCCTCCGAAGAGGAATCGGCCTACGTTTGGCTAAACAGGCTGGACACTGTGGACTACGATATTGGCGAGTCTGAATATTTATAAAAATTTGCAAAGTAAAATATGTTGGAAAAATAATTAATCCATACATATATAAAACCTCAAAGGTTTTTTTTGTTGCATCCATCCCGCCGAAACCGCTTCACCAATCTTGATGATTCTTTTTTTGAATGAAATGTATATATGTGTAGATTTGTTATGAAGTATTTTTATAGTGCTTAATGGCTATTTCTTTGTGTAAAACGACTAAATACTAAAACATACCTGAAAACACCTACACACAATACCTCCAGAAATAAATTATTTGTCATTGTCAGTGGTGTGTCAGTTAGATTATATTTTAAGTTTTTAGATATTTTAGGAGTGAGTTCATACCGCCAGGTTTAGATACATAAATATTAGCACAAAGGTTCGTTTAAACGCCATTAGTGAATTAGCTACACAAAGCGATTTTAGGAAATTCATCCTCTTAGAGAGTAAAATTATGTCGGAACAGTTTGCTGTATGAAAATTCCTTACTATTTGGTCTAGAAAAATGAAATCCTACAAAAATAATTAGAAGAAATTTTTGAAATTCATCAACCAAATGGGTAAAGTTAGTAAAAATTTATATAAAACTTGGTGACCTCTGGATTATACACATAAAAATTGGCACAAAGATAAAGCAAATTTATGAAATTTATACCCTTAGGGAGTAGAATAGGGAATGAAAATTTGCTGTACGAAAATGCAATATTATAACATTATAAACCAGACAGTATAAAATTTTATACAAGGGTTTATTTAGTGACATCATAACGAAATATATCTTCCTCAATTATCCTTCAAAGAATAAAAAATAACCTATAAAGAGAGTACTAGTGCCCTTAATAAATAAAAAAAAAGATGAAAAATAAAAAACATCTATGCTCACTAGCTATAAAGAAGTAAAAAATCATTTAAATCAATGCATGAACGATTCGAGGTGTAACGCGAACGTAGTCGCGCGAAAAAGCTAGTAATTTATTAAATTATCTTATTTAACTCATTAATTTTCATTGAAAAGGAATTTTTGTAATTCGCCACTATATTAGTTAAAAACTAAGAAACTCATATCAAATTTAAGTTTTGCGATTTTGACTTATACTTTTTACAAAATCTGAACACGTTTTAAAAGAAAAAAAGTTTTTGATAATATTTGTGTAGATTGACTACAAGTTGTATAACATAAATTTCTACGACCGGTCTACCTAGTGGTCTGCAGCATCGCGTTGTGGTGCAAACGTTGGCCTGTTAATCTGTGACGTGACGCACAACAGCCAAGAAAAACAGAAGCGTGGCTAAGAATTTAATAATTTAAAAAAAAAGTCTTTTAGATACAGTAGTAGGTATTAAAAAGTTTTGTGTTTAAATGGGGTTTGCCTTTAACATTAAAACATTATATCGTAAAGTGTAACTTTCCGTAAGAATTCTTTTTTTTTTGCTTGCTTGTTTTACGGATAGGTGCAATCGCATAATTATTATTGATAATGTTTTATTTAATTTTAACATTACTACTTTTTCAGTGAACCTTTAAATCTGTTGTTTTTTGTTAAGTTCGTTATTTAAACATATGTATGTAATACACTCATATTAACACTAATCATATTTTTACGTTTTATTCACATTTTCAATGCCCCCCCCGGTTGCATCTTTGTAAAGGACTGTGAATTTTATTTTCGCGAAGAAACCCTTATAATCGTGTTTCTGGGGTTAAAAACATACTACCCCTAAAAATACTCGCACTTATTTAAGACTCCCCCTGTATAAAAAGTAATTTATAATATCTAATATAAAAAGAGTAAAACAGAAAAAGTATTTTTGAAGATTGAAATGATACGTGGTTTGAACTTAACAAGTATTATACCAAACGAAGGTAAAAAACGGCGTCAAAGATGGCCTGGAAATGAAGATCTCTGTCCTTTTATAAGTAACTGTTTATAATAAATTTATATGTGTCTAGTCCAACGAAACAGGAAATATTTCGACAGACGATCAAATCAAACTAAACTAAAAAATGACAGAAAATAAAATTTAGCTGTAAATTAAAAATGACACAACTTTCACTGTCATAATATATCCTCGCTTTGGTTAGATTTTTTAAAACCAATTATTAGTGTAAAAAAAAATTATGTTTGAGTTACATATTTCATTAAACGTCTTTTCGTTTCTGTTTTCCCATCTACAATGTCATTACGCTACAAAACTGCCTCATTATATTTAATGCAACTCCGGAGGGAACTCGACTAAGAATCCATGTTAATGTCTTCGATCGAATATCGGATAAAAGCCTCTACATCACCCAGTTCCTTGTCAAGGATCGACGTCAAACAATTACTCATTAAGAGCTTATTGTTTACGTTATTAAATTGGAACGATACATCAAGGAATGGCTGACGTACGAAACCAAATTAACGAACCTCTTACACATAAGTAATTTTTTATAAAGAAAACATTATTTTAACAAATTCATTCGATCGGAAAAATAACAATATGGTTGTCAGTCAGATATCAGTTAATTAATTATAGCCTAACATTTAACATTTAACTAGTAAAATATTTCTTTATAATAATGTATTATACTGTGTGACAGAAATTTCCCAACAACTTATAGACACATCAACAACAGCCTTTTACCTATCACATTCCAGATATGTTCAACAGGCAATAAGTGTTGTGGACCACGGAAGACGAGTTACATTAGGTTCTCTTCTAAGAAGATTCTAGTAAGTGCAGAGTTATGTGGTCTGGCATTTTCTGGTTAGCAAATTAGATCTACAGTTGCTGAAGGTAGGATATCCCGACAAGTTATATGACGTTAAGGACCTACCCAAACCCTACTTTGATTTTAGAAGCATCAGTATACCACGTTATGGTACCTGCTGAGCAAGCGTTTCTCTCTTCCAATCCTTTTTATTGCTCAATACTACAGTGAGGGTTTTCTCAAAGCTACATTCTTGATATGTCGTCGACTGGGATTTGGAGGAGCGAATTCTCCTTTTGAGGTGTTCCAAGCCCCTGAACTGTCAATCGCCTATTACTATTTCCTTCTATGACCTTTCCAATCATTGTCGCATTGGCATATTTACCGACAACAATGTGCAGTGGTGGTAGGTCTACAATAACCTCCATTGCTGCTGTTGGGCATGTTTTCATGGCTCCTGTGAATTTGGCTGATATATATTTAAAAAAATATCCATGTCCACACGCCTCTTTGTCAAACCATATATCGTCACCACACTTAAGAATGAATTACTATTTAAGTTTCTGTACATAAAGCGATAAATTTTCAGTCAGTTCAAACTATTTAAATTCAAATATACACCAGCCCAATCATATATCCACAGCATATTTAAATTCCCTCTTAGAAGTCATTTAAAGTTTTGGCACCGTCATTATGAAAGATATTTAGCATATTTTAACGG
>NW_022146635.1:0-20059 GCF_002938485.1 Sitophilus oryzae | reverse complement strand
ACTCTGGCAATCATAGCAAACCGGAATGGAACAACAGCGGTGCGTTGCTTCAGCCTATACAAGCGCGACTTAGTAATATTATTAAATTAAAAAAAAAAAAAAAAAAAAAAAAAAAAAAACTAATTATTATTTTTTTAAAAAAAAAAGTTTATATAGAAATATGCCAAAGATTTACATGCCAATATTCTATTTTAGTCAAAGAGTTGAACTGAACGACGATTTAGCTATTAAACTAAGAGTAATTCAAGGATTACCGGACTATTTACGATATTCTTCGTCTCGTAGCCTTCTTTTTAATTGTAATAGGAATATTCCTAACCATTTGGGCTGCATGTTTAATGTTTAATTTTGTTTGCCTTCTGATATTATTTTCAGTATCTTCAGCAAGAAAATTCCTTTTAAATGAAAAGATAGTAGATGCATAAAAATATTTAGATAATATTTATACTAATTTGTAAATAAATCGACTTTTTGTACTAGCTAGTTTGATTTTATTATACTGGGTGCTACAAATTTGCAGTACGACAGTATCTCGGAAACTGCAATAGATACGAAGATGGTTAAATAGGGACAAAGTTGCTCCTTGGGATGTTCACCAAGATGCCATCAAAAAAGTTTTAAAAATTTCAAGGATTTTTTTTTTTTTTTTTTTGGAAAATGGATTTTTTGAAAATCAATTTTATTTATTCCTGTTCCTACTTTTTAGAAAATTAAAAAAATAATTCATCAAACTAAACTCAGTGCACATTAAGAGTTAATTAACATTGAATAAGGAAAATCGAGTCAATTATAGATTTGTAAATAATGTATTGTCCTGCTTAGCAATTACTTAGTCATTAGTTAATCAATAGATATTATTTCAAGTTTTTTTTTTTTATTGTGAATTTGAAATCTCAGTATACGATCTGCATAATATTTGATAGTAGTTATTATAAATAAATCAACTTCTACAAACTAGTCTCTAATGCTCTATTCTTTCTCCCTATTGCACAAATTTATTTTTCGTTCATTTTTATTTATAGCTCTTTTTCTTATTCTTCCGAATGTATTTTTGTACTCTTTTATTGTAAATGTTGAAATGTATTGATTGCACTTTTACAAATGACGTCAGGTAATGCCCCCACACCCCGCCGCCCCTTGGAGACAGGTCCAGGAACCTCGCTGGTCATTATACTGCTCTACCATTTGAAGGGTCCAAGGGTTAATGAGAGCCAAATTGTGTTCAAATGCCTGAAACATAAAAATATTAAGTGTGACATATCATTGTCTCAGGAGATCGAGTTCTTTCTAAACCGGAAATAAAAAATGCAGGTCCGTATTTAATAAATTAAGTTACTTGCACTTCACAAATTATCAGCTAATTTGTAAATCTAAAAAATACTATCAAAAAATGCATCAATTTTTAAATATAACAGGCCACTCAAGAACCACTTTTAGATATTGAAACTTTTTTTTATTTTCCAGATCGGATATTTTACAATATGTTTACATAAGAAAAATTCGATAAGGTTGTTTTTTCCCATTCAAAAAATTATAAACAATCCATCCATTTACTTTAGAACACATGGCAATTTTCAGCAATCGTGTAATTTTTTTATTGATAAATTTTCACATACTGTCTACAAAGAAAATACAGCAGAAATATTAACAAGTTCTGAAAAACCAATCTATTATTTTTAATAGATTTCGAGATATCGATTTTTGAACTCAGAGTTCTAATAGCGCGACCACTATCGAACACCCCTCAATTCCACTGGCTTTACCAAAAATGTAGTGTTTCTAGCTTGCAATTAAAAAAATACAAGCTAGAGGGAAATTACAACGAGTCGTTAATAACAAACAAATTAAGTATCACGCGACGTACTAAATCGTGAAGCTGAACGCATGACGTACACCTTTCCCTAGAACTTAAAGTAATGACAGAAGTATTGATTGAGTCGACCGGTCAACTGCGACAAATCTGTTATATCCTCTTCCACGTCTCTTAGCGATGTGCACAGTTTCTCGGTTTATTTCATACGTTTGGCAACGTGTTTATTGTCCTCTTTTTGTTCAGTACATTATAAACGCATTGTACTCTTCTTACATACGGAAATCTCGACCCAAGACTTACCTTTGCAAGCCCTTAGTATGTAAATTTAATAAATGAAATTACCTACTTGTTTACAGAATTCCGGCATCATTATGGAACTTTCTGCAAATATGCAACTGAATATGTTGCTTCAGCCTATACAAGGACTTAGGTAATATTAACTGATCCTTATTTATTAAGATATAACTAATTATTATTTTTTTATTCCAGTTTATATAGAAATATGCCAAAGATTTACATGCCAATATTCTATTTTAGTCAAACAGTTGAACTGAACGACGATTTAGCTATTAAACTAAGAGTAATTCAAGGATTACCGGACTATTTACGATATTCTTCATTCTTTTTAATTGTAATAGGAATATTCCTAACCATTTGGGCTGCATGTTTAATGTTTAATTTTTTGTTTGCCTTCTGATATTATTAAAAAAGACTTTCCAGAAGAAATTCCTTTAAATGAAAAAGATAGTAAGATGTGACAAAAATAATATTTAGATAATATTTTTTATATACTAATTTTGATAACAACTGACTTTTTGTACTAGCTAGTTTGATTCTTATTATACTGGTGCTACAAATTTGAGGTACGACATTGGTATCGGAAACCGCAATAGATACGAAGATGGTTAAATAGGGACAAAGTTGCTTCTTGGGATGTTCACCAAGATGCCATCAAAAAAAAGTTTTAAAAATTTCAAGGATTGCTGAGTGTTTTGGAAAAAAACGGATTTTTTTGAAAATCAATTTTATTTATTCCTGTCTTTACTTTTTAGAAAATTAAAAAAAATAATTCATCAAACTAAACTCAGTGCACATTAAGAGCTAATTAACATTGAATAAGGAAAATCGAGTCAATTATAAGATTTAAACAAATAATATCCTGCTTAGCAATTACTTAGTCATTAGTTAATCAATAGATATTATTTTTAAGTTTTTTTTATTGTGAATTTGAAAATCTCAGTATACGATCTGCATAATATCGGATAGTAGCTATTATAAATAAATCAACTTCTACAAACTAGTCTCTAATGCTCTATTCTTTTCTCCCTATTGCAATTTATTTTTTCGTTCAATTTTATTTATAGCTCTTTTTCTTCTTATTCTTCCGAATGCATTTTGTAATTCCCTTTATTGTAAATGTTGAAATGTGATTCCACTTTTACAAATGACGTCAGGTAATGCCCCCACACCCCGCCGCCCCTTGAGACAGGGTCCAGGAACCTCGCTGGTCATTATACTGCTCTACCATTTGAAGGGTCCAAGGGTTAATGAGAGCCAAATTGTGTTCAAATGCCTGAAAAACATAAAAAATATTAAGTGTGACATATCATTGTCTCAGGAGATCGAGTTCTTTCTTAAACCGAAATAAAAAATGCAGGTCCGTATTTAATAAATTAAGTTGGCCTATGTATCCCACAAATTATCAGCTAATTTGCAAAATCTAAAAATACTATCAAAATACAATTAATTTTAAAATATAACAGGCCACTCAAGAACCATTAATTTTAGATATTGAAACTTTTTATTTTATTTTAAAAGGTTTTTTTTTTTTTTTTTTTTGTTTACATAAGAAAAATTGATAAGGTTGTTTTTTTCCATTCAAAAATTATAAACAATCCATCCATTTACTTTAGAGCATAGCAATTTTCTCAGCAATCGTGTAATTTTTTATTGATAAAGATTTTCACATACTGTCTACAAAGAAAATACAGCAGAAATATTAACAAAGTTCTTGAAAAACTACAATCTATTTTTAATAGATTTCGAGATATTTGATTTTTGAATTCAGAGTTCTAATAGCGACCACTATCGAACACCCACTCAATTCCACTTATTTTACCTCAAAAATGCAAGTGTTTCTAGCTTGCAATTAAAAAATTTAAGCTATAGGGAAAAATTACAACGACTCGTTAATAAATAAACAAATTAAGTATCACGCGACGTAATTAAATCGTGAAGCTGAACGCATGACGCACACCTTTCCCTAGAACTTTAAGTACTGACAGAGTTGATTGTCGACCGGTCAACTGCGACAAATCTGCTATATCCCCTTCCACGTCTCTTAGCGATGCACAGTTTCTCGGTTTATTTTATACGTTTGGCAACGTGTTTATTATCCTCTCTTTGTTCTTTGTTCAGTACATTATAAACGCATTGTACTCTTCTTACATACGGAAATCTGACCCAAGACTTACCTTTGCCAGCCCTTAGTATGTAAATTTAATAAATGAAAATTACCTACTTGTTTGCAGAATTCCGGCATCATTATGGAACTTTCTGCAAATATGCAACTGAATATGTTGCTTCAGCCTATACAAGGACTTAGGTAATATTAACTGATCTCATTTACTCAAAATATAATCAATTATTCTTTTTATTCCAGTTTATACAGAAATATGCCAAAGATTTACATGCCGATATTCTATTTTAGTCAAACAGTTGAACTGAACGACGATTTAGCAATTAAACTAAGAGTAATTCAAGGATTACCGGACTATTTACGATATTCTTCATTCTTTTTAATTGTAATAGGAATATTCCTAACCATTTGGGCTGCATGTTTAATGCTTAATTTTTGTTTGCCTTCTGATATTATTAAAAAATACTTTCCAGAAGAAATTCCTTTAAATGAAAAGATAGTAAAGATGTGACAAAAATATTTAGATAATATTTTTATACCAATTTTGTAAATAAATCGACTTTTTGTACTAGCTAGTTTGATTTTATTATACTGGGTGCTACAAATTTGAGGTACGAGCATTGGTATATCGGAAACCGCAATAGATACGAAGATGGTTAAATAGGGACAAAGTAATTAACATCGAATAAGGAAAATGGAGTCAATTAAAAGATTTAAATAAATAATATCCTGCTTAGCAATTACTTAGTCAATAGTTAATCAATAGATATTATTTTTAAGTTTTTTTTATTGTGAATTTGAAATCTCAGTATACGATCTGCATAATATTTGATCGTAGTTATTATAAATAAATCAACTTCTACAAACTAGTCTCTAATGCTCTATTTTGTACTCTTTATTGTAAATGTTGAAATGTATTGATTGCACTTTTACAAATGACGTCAGGTAATGCCCCCACACCCCGCCGCCCCTTGGAGACAGGTCCAGGAACCTCGCTGGCCATTATACTGCTCTACCATTTGAAGGGTCCAAGGGTTGGTGAAAGCCAAATTGTGTTCAAATGTCTGAAACATAAAAATTTTAAAAAAATAAGTGTGACATATCATTGTACTCAAGAGATCGAGTTCTTTCAAAACCGGAAATAAAAAATGCAGGTCCGTATTGAAAAAAATTGTTGTTGGCCTCTGTATCTCACAAATTATCAGCTAATTTGCAAATCTAAAAATACTATCAAATATAAAATTGATTTTTAAAAAATCCGTTTTTCCCAAAAAACTCATCAATCCTTAAAATTTTTAAAACTTTTTTAATGGCATCTTGGTGAACATACCAAAGCGCAACTTTGCCCCATTTTAACGATGTTCGTATCTATTACGGTTACCGAGATACCGTTACGTATTGTGTTAACATGTGAAGTCTGCCAAATGTTACAATAACTACAGTAGACGCTCGGTTGTGTGAACATCCTTTTATATGAACTATTCATTACAATGAAGAGTAGAAACGTAACATTACAGGTTCTATAAAGTGAACGGCGGCAACCTCGATTAAGTGAACAACTTTTTCGGTAATTCTCCGGCTTGTCGGGTATATTCCCACCTTATTATAATCAGTTGTTTTATTAGAATTCAATTTTCATTGCTATTACGACGAACTAGGCGTGTGTTACTATGGAAAGAGTGTTACTCACCTCACAAAAAAGTATGACATCGCTAAGTCTACTGTGTGTGCAATAAAAAAAAAATAAAGTAAATATCCTAAGTTTAACGATGAGTTCTGGGGGTAATAGTATTAAAAGAAAAACTTTGAAATCAATTTTGCAATGTGTGTTTTACTATATCTGTTTATATCATTACTTGTAATAAAAGATCCGTTGGTAGGCCGGAGTATGCTCTTACTCGCGAAGAGATACGTCTTATTAAAACTGCGTTAGAGACGAACAAAAAAACACTGCTGCATCAAAAACAAATGAAGAAAATAGATACTTATAAGAAAATTAGAACCATATGGTACAAGGGGTTCCGCAAAAAACTGGCTGGCATCATTCTTGTTTGATAGATCTCAGATGGTGGTTATTACGAAAGACAGAGAAATATTTCGATCGACACAGTTGCCCACAAACATCAGCATAGCACAGGGAAGTATTTTGGGACCACTGCTATTTATCATATTTGTCAATGACCTTAATATGGTAACCAGTACGGCAAATCAGGCTATTGCGAAATACGCAGATGATGCGACTCTTATTACTAGACATAAAAACTTAATTCTGTCTGCTATTGTATTAGGGTTGTTGGCAGGTATATGCATTTAAAAACTTTGACAATTCTGTATTTTGTCAACTTTGAATTCATCTTAAGGTTTTGGGGCAGAGAGTTTCTGACTAAAAGAGACATTCTGTATCCCGAATGTCTTTTTTAGTGAGAAACGAGTCAATAGAATAATTTAAAAAATGAAAAATACTAAAAGTTGTAGGAACACTTTCAGGAGAATGGGAATCATGAGAGTGTATGCTGTGTACATAAGTGCCTTATGTTTCTTTTTAAACACCAAGAGTATTTTAAAACAGCCAAAATCCACAAATATGGAACTAGAATACTGGATATGGACTATCCATGGCATACACTGTCATTAACAGAAAAATGTCCTTCATATGCATATGTGCATTAAATTATTTAATAAGCTACCGTCTGAGGTTCTAATATAATTTTGAGGCAAAATTGTGCTTCTGTGAAATACTTTGATTTTGATAATTTTCAGAATTATTAAGATTGATTATTTCAGAAGAATACACAGGGTTTTAAGCATAAGAAGAATAATTATCAATTTTTGAGCCAATTTCTAAAACCCAGCTAGGAAAACATCTTTTTTATTTCTTTACCTATAATTTTTTTTTCAGATACAAACTAGTCGCTTCGTGGTCGCTTCCGTTATAGTATTCATAGTCAGGGGACACAGCAATATTAATATAATATTCACTCTTATAAATTTAGATTCTCTAGACATTCTGTTTATTTGTTATTTGTTACTGTTTTCTTACAGCGCAGCGGTTCGTGTTGGCCAAAAATGTCTGCATATACCCTAGATGAGGACAATATTATTTTAAAATACTTGCTCGACAAACAATATGTGCCACGATCGGTGGACGGATCTTATTTGGAAAGAGCTAGGGAGTTAAAGCTGCTGCCAGGGAGTACCTGGCAAGGCATGAAGACCTGCTGGTGACGCGCGATTAGTATTAATTTAGCAATGTGCGTTTTAATATATCTGTCTATATCATTACTTGTAATAAAAGATCCGTTTGTAGGCCGGCGTATGCTTTTACTCGCAAAGAGATACGTCTTATTAAAACTGCGTTAGAGACGAACAAAAAAAAAACACTGCTGCATCAAAAACAAATGAAGAAAATAGATACTTATAAGAAAATTAGAACCATAAGGTATAAGGAGTTCCACAAAAAACTGGCTGGCATCGTTCTTGTTTGATAGATCTCAGATGGTGGTTATTAGGAAAGACAGAGAAATCTTTCGATCCACACAGTTGCCCACAAACATCGGCATAGCATAGGGAAGTATTTTGGGACTACTGCTATTTATCATATTTGTCAATGACCTTAATATGGTAACCAGTACGGCAAATCAGGCTATTGTGAAATACGCAGATGATACGACTCTTATTACTAGACATAAAAACTTAAATGATATTTTAACAGATGCAAATGTATTCCTACAAAAAGTTGTTGAGTGGTTTTGAAAAAACTGATTTTGAACCAAAACAAAACAAATCAATGCTGTTCAGGATAAGAGGTTCCAAAATAAAAATACCTAGTTACATCAGTGACGAAAACACTGAAATTTTAAATAGTATAAAACTTTTAGGTGTGTACATTAACGAATTTTTAGATTGGTCATTTCACATTCAGAACGTGGTAACAAAGTTAAACTCTGTCTGCTATTGTATTAGGGTTGTTGGCAGGTATATGGATTTAAAAACACTGACAATTCTGTATTTTGTCAACTTTGAATACATCTTAAGGTATGGTATCATTTTTTGGGGCAGAGAGGGTGGGATACAGAATGTCTTTGTTAGTTTTATCATTTTAGAATAATTCAAAAGATGAAAAATACTGAAAGTTGTAGAAACACTTTCAGGAGAATGGGAATTATGACAGTGTATGCTGTGTATGTGTGACCATATTTGTGACACCTTGTGTGTGCAGTAGTAGTATTTGTGACATAAGTCTCAATTATGGTATACATACACGCGTATACCACAATTTTCTGATAGCAAATTCGATATCCTCGGGTCAAAATTAGTCTGGTCGGCTAGATCCGAAAAATTACGTGTGTAAGTTTCCACAAATCATAATATTTTTTGGTATCACACACTTTCAGAATTGTGGTAACCTAAACTTCACTGTATCGCAGCGCCATCTACATTTTTATACACACTCATATTTGTGGTAAACCCGGCGTTTAGATACGTACATTCCCGAAACGTACCGATTCAGAATACACACCATATTATTTAATTTCTATTCTTTTATGTTTTCTGTTGCGTCCCAAATTTTTAAAAAATATTTGGGAATGTACAGGGTGGCGCCTCTCATACGCCGCGGAGGCTCTAAGGAGAACGACAGCTTGTACTGAAATGAAAATTTGTGAGCATATGTAGTTTAATTCAGAGCACTTTTTAAAAATATACAGACTTCTACAGGGTGTCCCCAAGAAAAGTTACATGTCAAAGTTGTATTTTTTGTATTATATATGTACCCTATATATTAATCGATTTTCGGATTCTGGGAGAAAAATAAAGGTGAGTTTTATAAGAGTATATGACTAAAATGTAAGGTTTTTGACATATTTAACATTTTCAAGAAATAAGGAACAATTTTTAAATTACAATATAGCTACCTAAATTGGAATTTACCCGGTATAGCCTAATATATAGTTAAATTAACTATCGTACTTTAAATCAACTTAAAACTTGATCCAAAAAGTTATACAGGGTGAGACAAAATTAATATTGAACACTGGTCACCTTTAAAAGAATGTTACTCTTTTATTTTAAATGGAACGCCCAATGTATTATTCAGATATTCAATGGAGAATTCATGTCTCTTCAAAATACTATTAAGGTTGCCTACCCTTCAAACAAAGATTTTCTTAGATATTTTCATTTACATGATTTGATCTAAGAAAATAATATAGATCTATATTATTTGATAAAATCTAGGTGGCTCTGATATGTCTGACGTTACTTCAACATAGCTGTCTAATTAATCCAACTTTAACAACTAGTTATCATTTTGTGTCAGTTAAAACAAAAAATTTCTCAGAACTTTGCCGAAAATGCAAACTTATCCTACATCAGAGAGAATTGATATGATTCTATTAGTTGGTATTGTTAGGTTAGGGTTGCATTTGCAGTGTGGATTCACCAATTAATAGAATACTTAAATGTTTCTGATTTTATCTAGTCTGGTTTTTTTATGGGGATATGTTAAAGACAGTGTTTACAAAACTCGACCAACTATTGTCGACAACATGAGAGAAATTATTGTAGCTGCTCTTCTAGGCAGAACTCCACATATGCCTTTTAAAATGAAAAGATCCTTTTGTTTGTCAGTTAACAGGAAAGGAAGCATTTTGAGCATTTGATTTCATTTTTGTCACATAATTATAGGTTTATGTCTAGTTTTAATTCTGTCATAATTATAATATGTTTTAAACGTGTATCTTTTTATTACCGTTGAGTATTTTACTCTACAATCTTTATTTTTTGTTAAATTAACAAAAGGTAATATCACACAGCCACCCTAGATTTCTTCAAATAATAAAGATCTACTGATGTAAAATCATAAAAAATAAAATATCTAAGAAAATCTTTGTCTAAGGGGTTGGCAACCTTAATAATATTTTGAAGAAACAACAAATTATTAATTAATTACAAATTCCCCACTGAACACCGGAAAAATGTACTGGATGTTCCTTTTAAAATAAAGGAGTAACTTGCTTTTAAAAGTGACTAATGTTCCATATTAATTTGGTTTCACTGTATAACTTTTCGAGTCAAATTTCAATTTGGTTTAACATACAATAGTTACTGTAAAAATATCAGGCTATACAAGATCAACTAAAATTTAGGTAGCTGTTATCGAAATTTAAAATTTACTCTTCGTTTTCAAAAAATGTGAAATATGTCAAAATCCTTAGATTCTTTAATAAAACTCACCTTTATTTTTATTTGCTAGAATTCAAAAAATCAATTAATATATAAGGTGTTCCGTTAGAAAAAACACAACTTTGATGCCAAAATCTCATTTCGATATAAACTACCGTTCTCCTTGGAGCTATGTATGAGAGGATCCATCCTGTATAAGGTAGATTTTCAATCATTTAGCTGCGCATGAACAAACACAAATGCATTTTTAAATGGAACACCCCGTATTTTGATATATTATGATTTTAATTAAAAATAATTATTATTCATTTAACTTAATATTATGAATAATTATTGTACTGTTTTTAATTAATTACATTTGAAAATTTACATTTTCAGATTTTGAAAAGCAGTTCATGTGCCTAATGAAAGACTTTTAAATAACGATATAAGAACATAGACACAACCTGGTTTGGCTGTTAATATTTAATGGTATAGACAAATCTAAGAAATACTAAAAAAATATAATTTTCAAACATGAATAATTCAAAAGTAATTGAATCAGTGTATGGTACGTTAAATGAAAAATCTAAAAAAATTTGATTAGAATCAAATCAAGAAATTTTTTTAGAATCAATATCTGCTATGAGTTTCTCCATTTAAAACAATTCAATTTTGATCGGTTTTATCTTGTGTTTCAGGTACCCCTTTGTATAAATATAAATGCGACAAAAAAACTACATAATAAATCCTAGAATATTTAATAAAAATATATATAGGGTGTTTCTTAATGATATAGTTAGGTTCACGGGGGAAATTATTGGTTAATTTTAAGAAAAAAACTTCACAGGAAACTATTTCCTAAACCTATCAACTTGATAACTGAGATACAGAGTGGACAAGGTTCCTAGAATCCTTTTGGCGGAAAATTAACTCAAGAGTCGCCTCTAAATCTCATTGAGGAACACACTTATATCATAATATATTATTAAAATGTTAGTTATACAGTATGTCCCCGGATTGTCTTTACAAGAGGATTGTCTTTACAAAACTTTTTTATTATTGATATTTTGAGAAAAATTCATTCTTCATAAAGATTTTTGCTTGTTCTAAAATGGTTAATCCCGTTTATAATTTTCCAAATTTCCATACCGTTTTAGAGAAAATTAAAAAAAAAACTGAAAATATGGTTGAATTTTTTGTCTAAAATTCTAAAAATCAAAACGCGTTTCTATGGTTTTCGTTCTTTGTTGTTATTGATAGAATTTTAATTAGCGTCATATTTTTTGCGTTTTAAAATGAAAAAGAAACACAAAATTTATTTAGTTCAATGCTACGGAAAGGATGATAATGGTTATCGGAAAATGTGATACCTTAACAATAGCAAAACATATGTCATTAATCAAAATTCATAATTCTCGTCTATCAAAGAATGAAATCTAAATTATATTACTCGTACCATAAAAACTCGTTTTCATTTTTAGGACTTAGAAAAAAACAACGATATTTTCATGTTTATCATTTTCAAACGGGATAAAGGATAAAGAAACACAAAACGGTTCATGTTTATCATTTTCAAACGGGATTAACCATTTTAGAACAAGCAAATTGTTTTTTATTAAGAATGCATTTTTCTCAAAATATTAATAATAAATATGTTTTTCCTCTTGTAAAGACAATCCGGACAGATACTGTATATTAGTTATATATTATTACCATAACATATTAAAATTTTCCGCAAGGAAAATCCCGAACAATATTCTAAATGATATGATAGTCGGTCGCTTAGGGTTCCAAACCGGGTGCCCATTGTATATTTATCCCCGAAATACCGATATTAAATCCCGGGATTCCGAAAATGTCGAAAAATTTTAATGCCCAATCTGAAATGATTCGAGTTAGTCTTTCAAATATCATATTTTATTTATACTAACAGCGCTTTCAGATGGAGCGGGCGTCCGCGCGTACCGTCCGCGTCTTCCACTAGTTCAAATGAACAATTTTACATAGGTCGCGCGTATGCTCCGTCCGTCCGGATGAGATCGTCGACGGCTATCTTATCTTGAAAAATATCGTGCGGACGCTCCGCGCGCTACAGTCGCGCTGAATCCTGAAAGCGCTGTTACCGCGTTTTCAAATAGAGCGGAGCGGTCGCGCGTACCGTCCGCGAGTTCCATTACAGCGCTTTCAGATGGAGCGGAGCGTCTACGCGGACCGTCCGCCAGGTCCATGAATTTAAATGAACATAATTTCACATGGGTCGCATATGCTCCGTCCGGATGAGCTATCTTGAAAAAACATCCGCGAAGCGGGACGGTCCGCTCCCATCTGAAAGCGCTGTAAGCCGAACGTCAATTATTGTTTGCTCTATTTTTTTTTTTGCAAGAATTATATTTTTTTTTTACTAACTACATATGGAATATTACTTTGTTTATTCTATTTTTAATAAAGCTCTTTCCTCATTTTCTTTTGATATATTATGTAGCTGCATTTTTATTAAATATTTCTTTAGATTAAATTTCTCATTCTGATCCCCGCGATTCCGAGATTATAGGTTCTTATTCCGGGATTTTAAATAATTGGAAACCCTACTTACGCTGAGTGAAAGTTTTTTTATATCGTTAGTTGTATTGGCTAAATATTTGTGAACAATGGGTTAGAAATACCGTTTGATCGAAAAAGAAACGGCGTCATAGACGCCTGGGGAATGACAATAGTTGCTAGTTTCGGCGAGGTCAATCTTTAGATGCCAGTTTCTAAAAATTGACATAAAACTTATCAAAAATTAATACTAATTTTCTAACATCTAAAAAATGATTGAATGTTTCCAGACTCACAAATCTACTTCCAAAAAAATATTTTTTTCTCGAATTTTAAATTACATTATTAAAAAATAATTTTTACTAATATAGAAATAAATTACAACCTTCTTAAAGTCAATTGGCAGTAAGCGCCATGAAAAAATAAAGAATAGTACGGGCCAAGTAAATGGAGATCTAGGGCTTAAACTCGCTCATAATAATAATTATTGATTGTCATTCCCCAGCCGTCTTTGACACCGTTTTTTTTTCGATCGTATGGTACGTTACGATTTTTTTCGGTAAATATGCGATAATATAATATAGCTGCTTGAACGAAAACAATGATTTCAAATAGCAATATGTAGCATCCACAAACACTAATTCTGAATCAGCGTACCTACACGGAAATTACAAAAATTTTATATTAAAAGGTTAATTCATAATTACTCACATTCGACAATAGTTGTGGAGTCTTTTTTACATGAAGTTGAAATTTGTATATTTGTGGTATTTATATTACACACTTTTATGGTGCAAGGTATTTGTGGTAGCACAAATACACATTCTAAAATTATAACATTTGTGGAACAGGTTTCCACAATTAATAAATGCCAATAACTTTCTTACGGTGGAGTGTATAGACATATAAATTATATTTTTAGGTCGTGGACAGCGGGTTCGTATCATTTCGTACAAAAATGGAGATGATACCACAAATGTCTTTACTGCACGGTTGTCACAAATATGGTCATACGTGTATTGGTGTGTACATGAGTGCCTTATGTTTCTTTTTAAACACCAAGAGTATTTTCAAACAGCCAAAATCCATAAATATGGAACTAGAACGCTGAATATGGACTATCCAAGACATAGACCGTCATTAACAGAAAAATGTCCTTCATATACATATGTGCATTAAATTATTTAATAAGCTACCATCTGAGGTTTTAATATCATTTTGAGGCAACAATTGAAGTTCTGTAAAATACTTTGATTTTGATAATTTTAAGAATTATTAAGGTTGATTATTTCAGAAGAATATACAGGATAAGGCATAAGAAGAATAATTATCAATTTTTGAGCCAATTTCTCAAACCCAGCTAGGAAAAAATCTTTTATATTTCTTTATCTATAAAAAAAATCAGATACAAAGTAGTCGCTTCGTGGTCGCTTCCGTTATAGTATTCATAATCAGGGGACACAGGCAATATTAATATAATATTCAGTCTTATAAATTTAGATTCCCTAGACATTCTATTTATTTGTTATTTGATACTGTTTTCGTACAGCGCAGCGGTTCGTGTTGGCCAAAAATACCGACCTATACCCTAGACGAGGATAACATTATTTTAAAATATTTGCTCGACAAACAATATGTACCGCGGTCGGTCGGCGGATCTTATTTGGAAAGGGCTAGGAAGCTAAAGCTGCTGACAGGGAGAACCTGGCAAAGCATGAAAACCCGCTGGCGACGCGGCATTACTGTTAACTTAGCAACGTGCGTTTTATTATATCTGTTTATATTATTACTTATCGGTGGGCGGATCTTACAGAATGGTGAAGTGCTATGTCTGGTCCGTTTTGTTATATGGTGTGGAAGCATGGACACTGAAGGTAGCAACAATAAACCCAATTGAAGCCTTCGAAATGTGGACCCTACGACGAATGCTAAGAGTGCCCTGGGTCGACCGTGTGAGGAATGAAGACATTCTCAGAAGAGCTGGTCTGGAACAACGTGAACTCTTCGAAATCATCAAGAAGAGGAAAATAGCCTATTTGGGACACATACTACGTGGAGAACGCTATCACTTTCAGCGTCTGATTCTCCGGGGTAAAATAGAGGGGGGCAAGAGGGGAATAGGTCGAAGGAAGCTATCCTGGCTGAGAAATATTCGTCATTGGACAGGCATACAGGACTTCCAAGCACTCCAAGTCGCTGCAGTTAACAGAACCATCTGATGAGGACGAAAAAGATGAACGCATACGCAGGAATCTGCACGGAACCTTAAGAAGAAGATATCATTACTTGTAATAAAAGATCCGTTTGTAGACCGGAGTATGAACATATATGATTAAAGACTTCTGATTAAAACTTTATTGGAGAATATACCAAAATTAGGCATTACAACCAAAATTAACAATAATATTAGCAACAAATAAAAAACACAATAAAAACTACTGCATCAAAATCAAACAGTGAGCTAGAAAAAATATTGAGCCGCCAACCAGTAGAGGACCGGTAAGTAAGATAAACAGTGTAAAAATAAATATAAGGTAATGAATAAAAGAAGGACAATAAAAAATGTTGCATCAAAATCAAATAGTGAGCAAGAAAAAAATATTGAGCCGTCAACCAGCAGAGGACCAGTAAGTATGATAAATGGTGTAAGAATAAATGTAAAGTAATGTATAAAAAAAGACGATAAAAACTGCTGCATCAAAATCAAACAGTGAGCAAATAATAAAGAAATTTTGAGGCAAAAATTGAACTTCTTTGAAATATTTTAATTTTGATAATTTTCAGAATTATTAAGATTGATTATTTTATAAAAATATACAGGGTGTTAAACATAAGAAGAATAATTATCAATTTTTGAGCCAATTTCTAAAACCCAGCTAGGAATTTTTTTTTATTTCTTTATCTATAAAAAAAAATTCAGATACAAACTAGTTAACTAGTCGCTTCGTGGTCGCTTCCGTTATATTATTCATAATCAGGGGACACAGCAATATTAATATAATATTCTCTCAGTCTTATAAATTTAGATTCTCAAGACATTCTATTTACTTGTTACTTGTTACTGCTTTCATACAGCGCAGCGGTTTGTGTTGGCTAAAAATGCCGGCGTATACCCTAGATGAGAATAACATTATTTTACAATATTTGTTCGACAAACAATATGTACCGCTGTCGGTGGGCGGATCTTATTTGGAAAGAGCTAGGAGTTAAAGCTGCTGCCATCTGGCAAAGCATGAAAACCCGCTGACGACGCGGCATTACTGCTCACTTAGCAAGGTGCGTTTTATTATATCTGTATATATCATTACTTGTAATAAAAGATAATAAAAGATCCGTTTTAGGCCGGAGTAGGAACTTATATGATGAAAGACTTCTGATTAAAACTTCATTGGAGAATATACCAAAATTAGGCACTACAACCGAAATTAGCAATAATATTAGCAACAAATAAAAAAGAAAATAAATATTATTGCATCAAAATCAAACAATGAACTAGAAAAAATATTGAGCCGCCAAAAATTCAGATACAAACTAATCAACTAGTCGCTTCGTGGTTGCTTCCGTTACAGTATTCATAATCAGGGAACACAACAATATTAATATAATATTCAATCTTATAAATTTAGATTCTCTGGACATTATATTTACTTGTTATTTGTTACTGTTTTCGTACAGCGCAGCGGTTCGTGTTGACCAAAAATGCCAGACTATACCCCAGATGAGGATAACATTATTTTAAAATATTTGCTCGATAAACAATATGTACCGCGGTCGGTGGGCGGATCATAAGATCTAGGGAAAAAGCTAGGAGTTAAATCTGCTGCCAGGGAGAACCTGACAAGGCATGAAAACCCGCTGGCGACGCGGCATTACTGTTAACTTAGCAAGGTGCGTTTTATTATATCTGTTTATATCATTACTTGTAATAAAAGATCCGTTTGGAAGCCGGAGTATGAACTTACATATGATGAAAGACTTCTGATTAAAACTTCATTGGAGAATATACCAAAATTAGGCACTACAACCGAAATTAGCAATAATATTAGCAACAAATCAAAAAGACAATAAAAACTACTGCATCAAAATCAAACAGTGAACTAGAAAAAAATATTGAGCCGCCAACAAGTAGAGGACCGGTAAGTATGATAAATGGTGTAAGAATGCTTAAATGTAAGGTAATGAATAAAAGAAGGACAATTAAAACTGCTGCATCAAAATCAAACAATGAGCAAGAAAAAATATTGAGCCGTCAACCAGTAGAGGATCAGTAAGTATGATAAACTGCTGCATCAAAATCAAACAGTGAGCAAAAAAAATATTAAGCCGTCAACCAGTAGAGGACCGGTAAATTTGATAAATGGTGTAAAAATAAATGTAGGGTAATGAATAAAAAACGGCAATAAAAATTGCTGCATCAAAATCAAACAGTTAACAAATAATAAAGACATTTTGAGGCAAAAATTGAACTTCTTTGAAATACTTTGATTTTGATAATTTTCAGTATTATTAAGATTGATTATTTTATAAAAATATACAGGGTGTTAAGCATAAGAAGAATAATTATCAATTTTTGAGCCAATTTTTAAAACCCAGTTAGAAAAAAATCTTTTTTATTTCTTTATCTATAAAAAAAATGTCAGATACAAACTAGTAGTCGCTGCGTGGTCGCTTCCGTTATAGTATTCATAATCAGGGGACACAACAATATTAATATAATATTCAGTCGTATAAATTTAGATTCTCTGGGCATTCTATTTACTTGTTATTTGTTACTGTTTTCGTACAGCTCAGCGGTTCGTGTTGACCAAAAATGTCGGCCTATACCCTAGATGAGGATAACATTGTTTGAAAATATTTGCTCGACAAACAATATGTACCGCGGTCGGTGGGCGGATCTTATTTGGAAAGAGCTAGGGAGTTAAATCTGCTGCCAGGGAGAACCTGACAAAGCATGAAAACTCGCTGGCGACGCGGCATTACTGTTAACTTAGCAAGGTGCGTTTTATTATATCTGTTTATATCATTACTTGTAATAAAAGATCCGTTTGTAGGCCGGAGTATGAACTTACATATGTTGAAAGACTTCTGATTAAAACTTCATTGGAGTATATACCAAAATTAGGTACTACAACCAAAATTAGCAATAATATGAGCAACAAATAAAAAAGACAATAAAAACTACTGCATCAAAATCAAACAGTGAGCAAGAAAAAAATATTGAGCCGTCAACCAGCAGAGGACCAGTAAGTATGATAAATAGTGTAAAAATAAATGTAAGGTAACGAATAAAAAAAGACGATAAAAACTCCTGCATCAAAATCAAACAGTGAGCAAATAATAAAGAAATTTTGAGGCAAAAATTGAACTTCTTTGAAATACTTTAATTTTGATAATTGTCAGAATTATTAAGATTGATTATTTTATAAAAATATACAGGGTGTTAAACATAAGAAGAATAATTATCAATTTTTGAGCCAATTTCTAAAACCCAGCTAGGAAAAAATGTTTTTTATATCTTTATCTATAAAAAAATTCAGATACAAACTAGTCAACTAGTCGCTTCGTGGTTGCTTCAGTTATATTATTCATAATCAGGGGACACAGCAATATTAATATAATATTCTCTCAGTCTTATAAATTTAGATTCTCTAGACATTCTATTTACTTGTTACTTGTTCGTGTTGGCTAAAAATGCCGGCGTATACCCTAGATGAGAATGACATTATTTTACAATATTTGTTCGATAAACAATATGTACCGCGGTCGGTGGGCGGATCTTATTTGGAAAGAGCTAGGAGTTAAAGCTGCTGCCAGGGAGAACCTGGCAAGGCATGAAAACCCGCTGGCGACGCGGCATTACTGCTAACTTAGCAAGGTGCGTTTTATTATATCTGTATATATCATTACTTGTAAAAAAAGATAATAAAAGATCCGTTTTAGGCCGGAGTAGGAACTTATATGATGAAATATTTCTGATTAAAACTTCATTGGAAAATATACCAAAATTAGGCACTACAACCGAAATTAGCAATAATATTAGCAACAAATAAAAAAAGACAATAAATACTACTGCATCAAAATCAAACAGTGAACTAGAAAAAATATTGAGCCGCCAAAAATTCAGATACAAACTAATCAACTAGTCGCTTCGTTGTTGCTTCCGTTACAGTATTCATAATCAGGGGACACAACAATATTAATATAATATTCAGTCTTATAAATTTAGATTCTCTGGGCATTCTATTTACTTGTTATTTGTTACTGTTTTCGTACAGCTCAGCGGTTCGTGTTGACCAAAAATGTCGGCCTATACCCTAGATCAGGATAACATTATTTTAAAATATTTGCTCAACAAACAAAATGTACCGCGGTAGGTGGGCGGATCTTATTTGGAAAGAGCTAGGGAGTTAAATCTGCTGCCAGGGAGAACCTGACAAAGCATGAAAACTCGCTGGCGACGCGGCATTACTGTAAGCCGTACTGCATCAAAATCAAACAGTGACCTAGAAAAAATATTGAGCCGTCAACCAGGAGAGGACCAGTAAGTATGATAAATGGTGTAAAAATAAATGTAAAGTAACGAATAAAAAAAGACGATAAAAACTCCTGCATCATTGATTTTGATGCAGGAGTTTTTATCGTCTTTTTTTATTCGTTACTTTACATTTATTTTTACACCATTTATCATACACAGTGAGCAAATAATAAAGAAATTTAAGGCAAAAATTAAACTTCTTTGAAATACTTTGATTTTGATAATTTTCAGAATTATTAAGATTGATTATTTTATAAAAATATACAGGGTGTTAAGCATAAGAATAATTATCAATTTTTGAGCCTATTTCTAAAACCCAGCTAGGAAAATATTTTTTTTATTTCTTTATCTATAAAAAAAATTTCAGATACAAACTAGTCAACTAGTCGCTTCGTGGTCGCTTCCGTTTTAGTATTCATAATCAGGGGACACAGCAATATTAATATAATATTCAGTCTTATAAATTTAGATTCTCTAGACTTTCTATTTATTTGTTATTTTTTACTGTTTTCGTACAGCGCAGCGGTTCGTGTTGGTCAAAAATGCCGGCCTATAGCCTAGATGAGGACAATATTATTTTAAAATATTT